>NW_023340095.1:3472196-3477714 GCF_004916995.1 Morone saxatilis | reverse complement strand
AGAAAATCTGTGAAAAAATCTGGTTCCTCTGACTCGTCCTAGTACTCTTAATGGCATTTGCAAGAATACACCGGGCCTGAACAAAAACAAGCAATCAGAGCCTATAAAGATAGCTGATTGTTGAGTCTCATTCCCAGGTTGTCAAATACAGACGCTCTGGGACCCTTGGAATGAGATACAACAATAAACTACCTTCAAGCCTCCAACCCGAAGCGTCTTTATATCATTCTCAGCTCTGATTGGTATTTTTTAGAAAAGTTACCTACTGCAGCTTTAACCTATTATTTGTTTTTAAGTTATATTAACATAAGTCACAGACAGGAAACAATAACCCAGAGGAATGACATATTGTATTTAAGACTCAAAGCTCAAAATGTATTAAAGGGAACCTATTATGCTAATTTCCAGCTCTATATTCTAAGCTACTCTATATATTCTCCATAGAGTAGCTTTGCATGATTCATTCTTTAAAAACATCTTTATTTATCACGCTTTCTTTTTAAAAAACGT
The DNA here is from genome assembly GCF_004916995.1 of Morone saxatilis. NCBI lineage: Eukaryota > Metazoa > Chordata > Actinopteri > Moronidae > Morone > Morone saxatilis. The sequence continues at coordinate 3,477,204 of NW_023340095.1, read as the reverse complement.
TCTAACGAAGGAGATGTATTTTTTGCCAACCTTTTTGCCCAATTTATATATATATATATATATATATATATTTAAAATTACTTTTTTGTAAGAGGGGCATTTTAGAGGAGAGGTAGATTTAAAAGGTCAGGCTTTAGAAGTTGAAAACTGAGTCTACTGAGTGGAACCAACTACAGTGGTCCTTTCAGAGGAAGGAATGCTCAGACAGCTTGTGAGCACCAAAACAGCTGGACTGGATTCACTCAAGTGCCTTAAAAGAAGAGGACCATTCCATTAAGAAAAGTGGTAATTAAAGTGTTATTTATGGTGTCTGCAGGAAAAAAGTCTCCTGGTTAAGCTTCTTAAGGAAGGACATTAAGTAATATGCTAAAGAACCCAGACTGAATCCTGTTTCTGCTAATCTGTATGTCAGATTAGAAACACTGGAAGTAAAATAAAACCTTCTTGTTGCATGGAGCTTCCAGTTATAAGCTAACCTTTGTAGCTTAATAGGGAAAGGTTGCATTTTTTTCAATTTGTGGCAAAATTTCTACAGGCTTTACAACTGCCTCTTTAACTGTGTATTATAATATAATGTTCTACTGGAACAGAAACACCAGTATGATAAGCAAAGACAGTTAGAAACGGAGTGACCGAAATAATTTTTTTGTATCTCTTTAAAAACATCTCAAGCTTTGACAAAGATATTGTGGTCTATAGCAAATATTTAAAGCCTTTCCATTTAATTTTTTTAGAAAACGTAAAAAAACATAACATTTTTATCCTCAAGTGTTGCTGTTGTATAAACCTAACCATACCCATCATACATATCAACCATCATTTATTTACCCTTGCAACAGTCTTTACTAAACCTTCCCAGGTGTGATGTGCAGTTATCAAAGAAAGACTGAATATTGAATATCGTCCAACATAAACAGCATGTCACTTTTCATATAATTTCAACTGGTTGCAGTGTTTGCGGCTATATGAATTCGGGTTTCTACTTACCACTGATCCATTTTGCCTCAGGATCATGTATTTGTAAGCTTCTTTGAAAGAGGTCATCCAGCGTCAACTGTGAACCAAAGCGTTTACCATCATCATCTGTAGGAAGAAAAAACACTTTTAGTATATCAACTGTCAAAAAGTTTTTTTCTGAATATGATAAAAGGTTGAAGAGAAATCACAGGGTAAATCAAAATTATAGATATTTAATCACATTTTCTTATCCTGCATACAAACCACACAGAGAAGGAAAATGGTCAAGGGAGGCATGTGGACAAGTATAGGCATAACTAGCCCTACTGCAACCAAACAAAGGTACATTTTTGATTCAGCTCAGACAGACCTGTGATTACAAATTTTAATTAAGGCAGAACAAGCTGAATAGTTTGCAGCATTCATGCAAACTGTGAAAGGATGTTGCAAGGAAGCCTCACCTTTAGACAGCAGAACAATGGACAGTCCAATGAGTGAGAGCACCAACATAATAACCAGCAGGGAGATGCCAATGCCCTTCCAGTTTTTATCCTGTCCAATAGCTCCAAGGTCCTACACAATAAGAGAAATAAATAATTTAAGTAATCATGAATCATGTCAATAATATATGCCAAAATAGCAACACACAGGAAAGAAATGGCAGATGATTTTGATTTTTTGAGTAAGTAAACACGTGAGGTATTAAGCATCTTCCCCCAGTGCAGCAAGCTGCTGAAGTGTCCTTGAGCAAGACAAAGTACTTGAGCCATTTGTGCAAGAGTTGACTGTGACTGTGCATAAATCAAGGCAGATTAAAACATTTAGTGTGAGTTAACATAATGTACAGAATTAATAAAACACAGTGCCATGTGATAATGACCACTCACACACGGATGAATATGGATGCTACTAGTCACACAGCTGTGAATGAGCCATGTGATTGTGAAGCATGTATGAAGCATCTGATGACAACAGACTTCAGGTCAGCTCTTACAGTGCCGGGTGCTGCCAAGTCATCCAACTGCTCCTCAGGAATCAATAGAAAATCCCTAAAACCCCTGATGATGTGGGCTGACATTAGACATTATTCATATTTTGTTGATATTGGCTTTACTTCCTTATTGATTTCCCACAGACAAATCCAGGTTTTTAGAAAAGTACTTCCAATATCTAGAAAAGTATGTAATAAACATTTAAGGCGATATAATCCGGCAAAGACTATAAAGCACTGACTTGATAAGACTTAATAAGTAAATATGTCTCCTTTAATATGTTATTATTATATGTTTTGTATGTATATATTAGTGCATTCATATCTACCCATTACTGTTTACTCTTTACATATGCACATTACCCTGCACATTACTGCTTTTTGCACTTCTGGTTGGATGCTAAACTGCATTTAGTTGTCTCAGCACCTGTACTGTATGTAGTACTTTCTTTCTTCCCCAGGATGCAATCATGATCCGCCCTACTCTGCCTCTGATTGCTTTACTCTGACATTCTTACCCTAACCCTAGCTCCTCTCACTTCTCATGACTAAACCTTTAACCAACCAAACAAATGACGGCAACGAGTACTAGCCAATCGGAACCAGAGTAGGGCGGTTCCTGACACCCTAAGAAAACAATTTGGCGTGAAGTACCTGTAAAATGAATAAATATATTTCTTTCAATTGCCAAAAAGTCATTCACAGACAAGGTAATGTATGTTATCCTATACATAACCTGGAACATAACATTAGAGTAGCCAGTAGCTCCTTCAAACTTGCTAGATATATATTTCTAGGCTTTGTTGCTGAAATCATAATTTAATTATTTCTGATTGAGGAGGCGTGCTCTTTGTTTACATCGATGATGTTTGATGCCCAAATGCAGTCGAAGTGGATGGCTACAGTTTCTTTTTATGTGAAGATCAAACCATATTACTATTACCTCTATCTTGTTGCTGCTGTTTACATTCCCCCAGACGCAAATTCAAAAGATACAGTATAGAATTATCTTTTTCAATGTGTGTAGCATGAAGGGACTGCAAACTTTCATTTTGTTATACGACCATGTGTTGTTTAATGATAAATGCATTTTCTTCCCTGATAAAAAATAAATAAAATAAATCTTGTTCAGTTGTTCTTGACTTTACTCAATGTTTTCCACATAATTCAGTAAACCCTTTTCTAGGAACAAACCCAGAAGGGTTGGAGAGTTGTAGCTGTTCTATCTGTGCTGTACTTGATGAAAGCTTGATGAAAGAACTGAACAGTTCTCTGGAGACCCGGCCCATTTTTAGATGTATCTCGAACTCTTTATCTTCCCGACATCAATTATGCAGCCTTATTTCATTTGCAGTGACAGAGCAGTGTTATAAATAAATCCATCTTGCTTACAGAGCCCCAAGCTCCTGAAAACCTGTCTGTGTATTTATGGATCTATTTGCTCTTTTAATTGGGAAGATGATTCAAAGACAAATATCCTGGAGCCTTGTCAACTCTACTACCCCCTTAAACCTCGTCCCTGTGGCTCCTTGATATTAAAATTCTGGATCTCTCACAAGAGAAACTGATTTTTTCCACAGTGAAGACTTGTCCTCTAGTCTTGATTCAGCATCATTTTGTTTGCGTTGCCTTCTCTGTTTAGCCTCGTTAACTAACGCAACCCTCATTACGCGTCGGGAACACTATTTGCCATTGTAATTTCTTCATCAGATCATTATTTATAGACCTCCAGTGATACACTGGGATGTCAGGCTGTTAAGTTCCTTATAGTGTACATTTGAATATCCTGGAATTCAGTGAATCTTGTCATCCCCCGCTGTGAAAATGTGTAACAAAGAGTTGTTCAAACTGGTATGTATCCATCTTTAAAAACAGCCAATTTTGAATATTCTGTTCCCAACCAAAGACAAATCAAATTCTGTTCAGTTTATCCAAAGAGAATGTGTGTGTCAAAAAACACTTTAACAAATCAATAAGCAATAAAAGTGCATCCTTTGCTGATCTGAGTTGATCAAGCAGTAGTGAAGTTCATTGGCTGTGATCTGTCTGCTGAGATCAGCCTAATGGAAATTATATTTGACAGTTCTTCATTGTATAGCCTTAACAAACAAAATTAGTTTGTAAAGTGCAAGTAATTGGTTCTCAGTATTATTTCTCAGGGAGACAAGACATTGTTTGGATTTGGTATGGATCCCAATGAATCCCGTTTCCCCAGGGTTTAAACTTGTCAGCAGCATTGCTTAAGGGGTTCTTGGTTACAAAGCATCCTACAGATACCAAATACAATGATACTGTATCTCACCTGCTAACTTGTCAAGCGAAGCAAAGCCTGTCCCAACACATGAAATTTCTGACACTTTTTCTCTTCTTTGTGATTTTACTTCCAGTGAAATGCACTCAACTATCTGTAGCATTGTGACAGGTGCTGTTTTGAAGATACACAGTTGCAGAAATGGAACTGCACAGAAAACAGGAAGTGTGCTGCATTATAGAGCAGCTAATCTCTGTCATAGTCTCCATCTGAAATGAAGCCTTCATCCCCACTGTGTGCTTTTGAATTCTGTTAGGGTGGGACCAGTGAACAATATTCTGCCACTCTAATCACAGGATTAGTTTCCAGATCAATTCACCAACAACATGCACAGGGTACTGTATGTTCTGGATAACACAGCTCGCAGGAAAACATGAGAAGAACCAAACCAGCTGGGAGACGGAAGCTGAACTAACTTCAAACACCTTTGTGTAACTTCACATGGCACAGAAACAACATACAGCAAGTATGTCCTCCAGGTCGAGAGCTTGAAGCTTGAAAGTTGCTGGTTTCTAAGTCTCATGCTCTTATCCTAGCAGAAATAGTGCTCACCGTGTGAGACCAATTAGTTCTTGTCGATCAGAATCAGGACTGCTTTCACGCATTCTCTTTTTCTACCCAGTTTTAAAATAATTCTGGCATTCGGTCTTATTATTCTATTATTCTTTGAAAATCACCACTACAGTAGACTATATAAAATACAAAGAATCATTCATCAATTAACGCAAATAACTAGGAGATGGCTAAAC
>NW_023340095.1:3470327-3472149 GCF_004916995.1 Morone saxatilis | reverse complement strand
TGAGTTAGAAACGAATTATGAAAGACGTTGGTTTAAGTAAATGAGATATAAGGTCATGAATTAATTTATGACATTACTCATACTAACATTAAAAAATAAGAGAGTATATCTTTTAGAGGAGATGTAGACACTCTTTTCTCTTTTCTCTCCTTTCTCATCTCATCGTACAGATGCATAACTCTATGCATGTACATATAATTATTTGTGCTCATGTATGTGTATATGAATACATGTATGTATGTCTATATAAATGGTTGAACTATGTATTACGATTAAATGATAAAAAAACAAAACAATTAACCATATATTTCTATAAAAGAACACAATGCCAACCTGCCAACCATGACTTTTGTTGTTTTATGTTGCTTAAATGCAGGTGCACACAGACCCACAAGAACATATATGGAAAAATCCTGCTGGTACTTTTCACTAGAAACCAGAACAGGAAAGAATTTATTTGATCTCAATTTCCCACATTTAACCTTTGCAACAAGCTTTGTGATTCACTCTTAGTTTGGCATTGGATCACTATAATAATATTTGTTGGTCAGCTGCCAAATTTCATAACCAGTTGTTGCCATGTTCTTATTTCAAGCAGTGGAATTTTTTTCCCTTATTTTATGCAATTAAATTCAGAATTTTCAAGAATAGTAAAACCAGATATCTGATTATACTGGATAATCTATCATACAGTACGTATTTTACATTCCTCCTGCACACTTTGTGTTTTCAGTCGTCATTATCCTTAGATCTTAGTGTTAGTGTGACAGTCTGCACTTGGGATAGTGCTTTTGTCAGTGTTAAGAGTATTTATCACTGTCATACTCCATCACCCAGGAGACCAGTAAGAACCTTTCCTGTTCCAGCTCTTTATTCACCACATCTCAGATGGAGAAAATAGCTTTTTCCCCACACTGTGTAACTGTCACTAACAAAACCCCACCTGCTGGCAACATAATAAACTCTGGTTTTAGAGGCCCTGAGTAATTTAGAAATGTATATAATTCTGGATTAATGAGGGATTATGTTGGGATAGCGCCAGGCTCGCAATGTAATTTGTCACAAGTATGGGAAAACAACAATATGCATGCCCAAAGCCTTTGGTAATGAAAGCATATGGAAGAAATTTGATGCCAAGTGGGGCTGATTGTCTGTCATTTGCTTGTAGTAAGAGGGCAAATATAGGATCATGAAATTCATCAAATTTGAAAGTCTGCCTTTTAAAGAAAAACCTGAGATAAAATTTCACGGTGCACACCAGCCGTGGGATTCTGTCACAAACCAAAATGCTGTTAAAAATAAACGAAGATTCAACGTGGAGTGGTGTGTGTTCCTGGAGTGCTCCAGGAAAATGTTAGTTTGCTCTGGCATTATTCTGAGGGGATTATCAAACATGAAAGCAGCAGGAGTCACCTTGACAATGCCGTAAAATTGGTCTTGCTCATCAAACATAGCGAACCAAATTGAGAGTGCATACAAACGTGAAATTGAGCAGCATAACAGCAAGTTGAGGAGAACATGTATGTGCTCAGTTGAATGATCACCTGTGTTAAACTGTGTGGAAAATGTGAAATTGTGTCAAATTGTAATATTCTGTAATTTTCTGGTTTTGCATCTTTACAAAATAGTTTTTGCCCAACCATTTTTTTCCCTCCTAAAAACAACACTTACGAAGAAGATGGCTGACATTGTACCATTACACATCTCTAAACATCTCTCACTCACTGTGTTACACTCTTAAAACCCAGAATGTTGACATGGCGACGCATCAGTCTTGACTTAAAATGAAATTAGATCCAGGCGGATACGTTGGTCTCTAGTG
>NW_023340095.1:3469956-3470288 GCF_004916995.1 Morone saxatilis | reverse complement strand
ATAATTCTGTCCGATATCAGGCAACCAACAATAATGTTTTCAATGCAAATTATGCCAAATTCAGAAAGAAAACCTCTATAGCTCTATAAAACACATTGTTTGGTTTAACAAAAATCACTTAAAGATTTGGGAACTTCCTTGAAATGCAAAATATCTACATACAAAACTCATAACATCCAGTATTATAACAGGCAGCGCTACTAAAGTTAAAAGCTGGAAAGTGTCTTGAAAGATTAATGGAATAAAAGTCAGGGCATGGAGTTAATCCCCTCGTGACTCCTTTTCTTTGAGCTTCAAAATAAGTTACATTTCTGTCTGTATGTCTGAGGTGG
>NW_023340095.1:3469587-3469945 GCF_004916995.1 Morone saxatilis | reverse complement strand
CTCCACTTGTGCAGGGTTTGTGTGTACCGCATACAGGAGCTCTACACTATATGCTTCACTGTTGCCTATGGTGTGGCCGAGCCAACCAATCAGCATGCTCAGTCTTCTGATCAGAGCTGTAGGGTTTTTGAAAATAAGCCAATTCTTTAAAGGACATTGTTCCAATTTTCAGTTTTATCTCAGTGTAGGGGTTTTCAAATTCTGACACTATGGGAACCCCTCCGACAAAATAGATAGAAGTGTGGCCCCCTTTAATCATGCACTATGTTTTTGAATGACAGTTGCCATAATTTGTGGGCTTTTGAGGATGAAAAAGAAGGAATATTAAAGGCAAGTGTCACAGTTGATGCTGTGACAC
>NW_023340095.1:3463369-3469487 GCF_004916995.1 Morone saxatilis | reverse complement strand
GTTCCACTACTACTCAGTTTTTGGTGAATAAAGACCCTTGACCTCAAACCTGTCTAGAGCTATCTAAATCCGCACCCCGGTCCTCAGTCCTACCAAACCTAACAGGCAAGAAGTTATTTCCATTCTGTTTTTTAGCCTATACTTGTTTGCATTTAGGCAAATTAAAAGTGTTTAGAATTAGCTGTTCCTGTTTGCAATGTATCAATATATGTAGTATGTATAAGTATTGCTAGACTACTTTGATACTGAAGAAAACTTAAAAATGTTATGAGTTTTAGACAGATTCAGGAGTTAGAAGGAGTGTCTTTTTCTACTATGGTTACGAAGAAGATTTATGGATGTTTATTCACTTTTATGGAGATAATGATATTCCCGGAAAGAGTCACACTGCATCTAAAAATATGTGTATCCTCCCTGTGTGTTCAGATTTATGACTCTAAGAGGGAGTATTCATTTAGATGCAAATCATGGCAATAGGGCACCAAGGCTTCTAAAGTACCTTAGGTTCCTCTATGAGCTGAGCCACTGACACTGCTGCTGACTGAGTTGATAAGTGGCCAAATCAGTGGGCCAAACTACAATAACTAACTTCCTGTTGTTTTTAGAACACCAACCTGCACCTGTACTCTCATCTCACGCAGTATCTTTTCCTCACGTCTTTCCCTCCGCACCCCAACTTCAACTCTGCCACTGGGGAGGTTTACCACGCTGATTGAATGTCGTAATGTATTCGTGAAAAAGCTGCATGCTGTGATTCTGTCATCCACTTCTAGTTCATATAGAATTGAGAACCAGCTGGCCTTACTGCGGTTGCCTTTGACTTTAAAGTATTTCTATGTGTCTGGGTATCTTGTGAAAAAGACTCCACTCATCCTCAAATCCTTCGAAATGATGCAAACTCTGGCCAAGCAGCACTAAGAAAGACATACTGTAAGACATATAATCGTTCTCTGCACCAGTACAACTTGCGACACTGGAATCATGAAACCAAAGTTTGCAGCAGGAAGAGGGGGGAAAAAAACATCAATGTTGATACCAGGAAAACTTTTTTGCTACTATTTGGCACATGACAGCATTGTCAGTGGTAAGAACTCTGGTGTATAGAGAATACAGAAAGCACTGTTTTATACTGTATAAGCTTGTCGCTTCGTGAAGTGCTTACGATACAATTTATTACCACCTATTTACCACTCATTCAATAATGCTGTACACTAAAATGAGCCTGATATATCCTGCCAAATCTGACTTGGAACCAACTCCGCTTGATTTCCAATATCAAGTGGTCTTAAATTCTCTTTTAAGAGTGGTTTTGGCCTATGGATATTACACTTATTTCACCTGACTGAATTTAGCACACTATTGACAATGACAAGCAAAAGGAATGGAGTGCATGCTGTGCCTCAATTCAATATTTTACTGAGCACTTTGGCGGATGGAACAACATTTACATGATGAATTGGCAGAGCGAAATATTCTAATAAATATCCCAAAGGCTGAATTTGAGAGATAATATATCACCTAGCTTTGAGTGTGGAGCTGGGACCACTTGACATTTCTGTCATATAAAAGCAGGGAGGAATGCTGTGCTTCAGCGGTTATTCAGGACACTGAATATTAAGAGAAAGCATGAGAGGGAGATGTCTTTTGGTTGCAAAAAAGGCTTGCAAGGTTGGTCTATGGACATTGTAATCTTTGCAAACAAACCTAGGGAGATAAAGCAGTCTGGTACAGATGGAGCAACAGTGGATTCATTACTCATGTTAGACAGAAACGAGGTCAACTTGTGCATACAGGTATAGCACTAACATAAAGTTCTAAAGCTGCTGTATTATTAATTGCACAGATCTAAATGAACTGTATAATGCAGAATATAATAAAACCAACTTCATTGTCACATACACAGTCGTACACAGTACAATGTTAAGTGTATTTGTCCTCTGCATTTAACCCATCCTAAGCACTAGGTGCAGTGGGCAGCCATAGATTTAAGCCAGTGCTTCGGTCAAGGGCACTGACTGGAGAATTTACTTTATTTACATGTTCGTGACAGTGGGGGAAAGCAGAGCAGCCGGAGGAAACCCACACAGACATGGGGAGAACATCCAAACTCCACACAGAAAGGCCCTGGCCTGCCCTAGCCAGGAATTGAGGAGGAGGAGGTTCTTGCTGTGAGGCCACAGTGTTAACCACTGAGCCACTGTGCTGTCAAATTCCAATAAGTCGGAAAATGGCTATTTCCTTAGGAGGGTAGGCATGTATGGAAGCCTTATTTTCATTGTTTTGGTTATGTTCCTGATGTGTCTGAATGTAGTTGCATGTCGTGTACACGATTGCATTTTTTTTACAAATATTCATGGACGGGTTTTTTGGTATGCTCAGGTTTGCTCCTTGCTACCAAAGGAGCCACTGCTGTTGGAGATGAAATCTGCCCCCCGCTGAATTCTTCCTACTGTCACACCCAAGATTGCCATATTTCTATCACAGTTGGCCAGGGCACATTCAGTAGTGGCCCAGTGATTTGCCAGTGAAGCCACTGATTGTCTAAGCAGCAATTTTTGCCGTGTAAGTAGTGTTTCCATCCAAATTTATCAGAAATTTCTGGACCAAGAAAGATCAAGTTTCAGGAGTCATTCCTGGAAGATCCTCAAGTGGCCATCTCAGTCCCCAGATTTGAATTCTATCACATCACCAGAATGTCTTGTTGAGGGGGTTAAATAATTTTCATTACAACTTCAATTAAAACTATAAATGGAAAAACTGTAGCTTTGATCAGAGGGTCATATATTTTTGTTCTACTGCCATGGACCACTATTTACCAACCATTGCTGTACAGGATACAGACTACTGATAAAAGAACATTTCAGGTGTTTTGCTTAAATTACTTAAAACATTTAGTCGAACTGCAAATAAATAAAGTAAATATTAAAGTGTGTGTGTATGTTGTCCATGTTATTTAGAGACTATAAATGCAAAGTCACATATGTATTCTTCCGTATGACATTAAATCTGTGCAGTCACAAAAGCAGGAAGTACAGGAGGAATGCATCATATTAGCACTGTGTTTTCTGGGCATGGCTGAAGTGCTGCATGCTCTCTATGTTTCTGAGTGTGTTATCGAGCAGGCACAGCTTGCCTGTTTCATAAAGTGGTGGGTGGTTGTGGTTGGCTGTGTGTGTGTGTGTGTGTGTGTGTGTGTGGAGGACCATATGGGAAGTAGGGCAAGGAGTTGAAGTGCATGACACAATAACACCACACTGAAAACTCTTTATTTTCACTCTTTATCTCACTGTCCTGCTCCTCTCCTGCTATAGTGGGGGATGTTCGGTGGTCCTTTAATGTCAGTAAACCAAATTCAGGCAACTTTACAATTAAAATACCAAATTCCATATCTATACTGCAGAAGTGTGAAAAAGGGGTGACAAGTGTGGCAACTCAGTAGGCTACAGCTGTTATTTCAGTGTGTCAGATACAAATTTAATCAACACTTTCAATCCTCTTCTGCTCATCTCATTTTCAGGTTTCATCTATTGTGACCTTCTCAGCCAACAAAAAGTATTAATCTTTTAGGTAGAATTATTTCAAACCTTTTTTTTTTTTTTACAAATGTTGCTGGACCCAAATGAATTCAATAGGGGATTCAAATTTAGATTCAGATGAGCTAAAATGACATTGAAACCCCAGTCACAGAAATAATATACAAATGCACACCTGGACATTTGGCTTTTACATGTTATACAGTTTATTTTAAAGTGGTAAATACAAAATTTAACTCTGTTCTAACAATTTTAAAGTAAATTAGGTAAATTGTAGGAGTCAGACTTGACTTGGGAAATGATTGCCACCGGGTCAAATTCGATCAGCTCCCCCTTGAAATCAAAGAAACATGGAAAGACTACTGCTTTTGTCCACAGAGGCCACCATAATTAACAGAAAATGGAAGTTCCTTGTTGCTGCTTTGAATAGAAATTAGAGGTATTTGTAATACAACTAGAATACACTTTATATTTCATGCAACTTAGTAATTCAAGAGAACTATTGTACTTTTTACTCCACTACAATTATTTGACAGCTTTTGTTAGTTACTACACACACACACACACACACACACACACACACACACACGTAAAGTAACTTATATTTTTTCTTTTCCTTTTTCACAGCAGGACCTGTAATTGAGTACTTTTACGGTGTGGTACTGCTACTTTGACTTATGTAACACTTTCTCCAGAACTGCTTGTAATCTGTTAGCACTAATTTGAGCTGTCATGGGTTCATTTAGAGGCCTCCGGAAAGCCGAAATCTTCACCACAAATTAATATTGCCATTAATACCTTCACCTTTATCAGTAACATATCAGTGTCTTTTACCTGTCATATTTCATAGATCAACTTTAATCACTAGTCCATGTCAAATAGTTAACACTGACCACCGTCAGTGCTCTCCAGGCAACACTGTGAACAATCCAGAACATTAAGGAAAGAAAACTCTCAGCCAGATTTAATGAATTAATCTGACGGGTTATAACAAAGTGAGTTTTCATGCACAGACAGGTTCTCCAGACTCATTTGCAGAGGTGAGCGGAGCCAAATTGAGGTCAAGAAAAAGGTAGTGATGTTATCAGACAATTCATCTCCTTTCAATGAGCTTTTTAATTAAAAGAAAGAAAAGTCAGTTAAAGGCAGTCTTCCCACTACTTGCGGAAACAGGAAAGGACGGCCATTCCAGCGAGAAAGCAATCAATTGATTTATCTGCAGTATTACAATTAGTACAATATGAAAATAAAGACGGACAGATATTTTATCAGTAAGACAGGCAGTTGGATTAATATATAACTTGCTGTTTCCTTTTTCTACTTTTGTATGGACTTGGAATATTGTGGTAAAATAACACAAAAAAAAGGATTTCTGTAAGATTTGGGTTGTTTTTCTATATAAATATTAAAAGGTGTACATGATTTGTTGTAAATTATCAAAAGGTTCACTCTGCAGTGTTCTTATAAACAAACAACTATTTTCACATTTGTGTTCCTTACTAAATTGGACTGTGTGAACTCCTGATACACATTATTGACAACTTATTGCATTTGTAGCATTTTTAGTAACATTGCTAAAAAGAAGTCTGACTTTGTTTGGAGGAAAAAGGAAAGTGAGTTCACCTAAAATACTGATATGATATGACTGTGCGCAAACAACTGCAGCAAGTAGAGAAGGTGAAAACTGCACCAAGAAGTCAACTTCGATCAATGTTTACAACAGATTGTTTGTGGGGGTAATTTTACTATTTTTGCCTTTTCTCTTTCAGAAAAGTTGGCCACTCAGGTTTCTTGATCTCAGTATCTTAGTGAGTACGTTATCCATGCTGATAGAACTGATGGCCAAACCTACGGCAATGTAAAAAAATATAATAATAATAATGTTAGAAGCAGCAACAAAACCAGAATAATCCTTTAAAGCATGAAGGGGTCAGTAATAAGATTATGGTACTGCTGGCTTATGTGGCTCATGTCAATACTCACTTAGAGCAATGTTGTAAAGGCTCTATTTTATACAGCAATTTATATGTTTTTCATTAACTCAAATCAGAACAGAAAGTTTGGATTTGTTCTGATACATTTATTTTTCAAAAAAATAAAATGTCTTTATTAACTGCATACTTAAGCATTCTTCCAGCATCGAGTTAATTCTGGTACACTGCTGATAATTATAGTTTGGTTCAAACTAAAATTTAGAAATGTTCAGGTTTAGGCAAAGTTCAGTCACTTCTGCTGGGCAAAACTCAAGTTTTATTATATTTCTAACTGCTGATGATATTGGGTAGTGTGTGCGTGTTAAAACGGTCTAACTAATACCCGACATAAAACAAGACCTTTTATTGGTCATTTACAAGGTGCATTTCCCACACATTTTGTAATTAGGGTCAAGTCAAATTGTGGCATTATGTGTTAATCCATGTTATTATCTGAAGCAACAGAAAAATGTTTAACAAATAAAAGAGTCACGAACCTCTGCAATTAAACACAAACCAAGCTGAATCAGTACTCAGTAATTGTATATGTGGTTCATTGTGCCCACATACTGTACTAGTGAATAATTGTGTGTTACGGCCACCGCCTTGTTT
>NW_023340095.1:3454439-3463269 GCF_004916995.1 Morone saxatilis | reverse complement strand
ATTTCTTTTGTTAAACTCTCTGTTTTAATAAATAACTTTACATTACCAAAACCATCTGGTTTATGTTGCTTCCCTTTCCCCTTCCGAGCCGGGTCGTAACATTGTGTATAATAATAAGCGACTATACAGCATTTTGAATTAAACTACTCTCATTTCCCCCCAACTCTTCCGACAACCTTCCTGTGGTGTTTGTTTACTACAAGAACATACTCTAGCTTTGGGTGTCATGTCCTTGCTCCAGATGTTGGAGAGAATCATTATTACCAGTGAGACAACCAGGTCTTGACTTTGAAAATGTCACCTCGGGCAGACACTCAATTTATCAAGCTTCCCAACAACAGAAATGTCATTTCAACCTTGAGCAATGGCCACACAAACCAGCATGCAACATTTTAGTCCTTGAAATCATGTTCAGATATTTTTGTGGACTTATTTTGGGAAGTCTCTAATCAGGTTGAAGCTTAAAAAATGTATGATGAGGTAGCCAAATGTTACTGTCTTCAGAATGCATATATCTTATCACATTGACTCAGTTCATTTCAGACAAGCCACTGAGGGTTCTGGGAACACTGAATCAAAAAGTCATTATGGTTCATGTTGGAAAACAATGACAAACTACCTATTTTGGTAACACACAGTTTCAAAATACATTCATAAATAATATTTATCTTTTACAAGCGACAAGGTGGACTTTCAGTTATGATCCCTGTGGTGCTGTTTCAAAGTTGAAGGAGAAAAAATGCCATTTTACCTTAAGTTACACTCTCTTGACCAACCTAGAATTGATAAAAACATTGGAGGTAGAGGTGAACCAGACCAGTGAAATGGGCAAATACAATGTTTAAGTCAAAACTTTATTTTGTAATGGGTTAATTAAGAATTACATTACATTACATCCAATGATCACCACAGTTTCTCAACAAGATCAACTCCAATGTCTCTCCAGGAGCACTCTTCTTTGGCGGTGGTTGTGTTGCATTTATTAAAAGAAACTGGAAGATTATAAGAAAGGAACTCTGTGCCATCTTCACAGTGGAAATTAAAATACAACTAGAATTGTTTTTTCTTGGACACTACACTGAGGGCTCCGACTTTACCCCTGGAGAGTACACTTAGATAACAAAACTTGTTCTAGCCGCAATTTTCTCTGCTGGAGTAAAGAAAAGTCCCCAACTGTCTTGCAGAGAAATAGATACATAAGGTTTTCCCAGTGGAAAGTTTAACTGCTACTTTTTTAGACTCAATTCAAAGGGTTAAACCAATTCTGTAGAGTGATCCCACAATACAAAACTAAATCAAATCAAATGCATTGATACCTGGCAGTAGTTAAGTATTGCTTTCACTGTCAATTTATCTCCTGCTTATTTTCTCGATTGACTGATTATTCCATGCATATGAAGGTCTAGAAGTCTAAAGAGCCTTTGTATAAAACAATAAATTAGCAAAAAATAGCACATGAACAAATGGCCTTTGGTATTAAAAATATATTGTGATTTAAAGAACGAAAACAGGGATATTACAAGGAAGCAATACAACTGTTGTGTTTGGAAACTATTTTCTGGGAGGACCATTAATACAGTTCCCTGTCATCTCCTCACCTCTTTTTTCAGCTTTAAGTCTACCTTTCAAAGTGAGGGATGGCTCTAAAATTTCTGTCAAAACCGAACTGGCATTCAACAAACATAATAATGAGGTTGTTACCATGTTGTCCATCGGTGTGTTTACTGGCATATATCATGTCTCTCCTCAGCATCTGCTGTCATGAGAGGCATTATGCGAGGGTGGACCTTTTGCAGACTGGCAGCGAGATAAGATAAGATACTGTATCTGACAGGGAGGAAAGCGATGCACCGCCACCTCGCCATGCGGCACATCTCATTACCCTGGCCACCCTGTCGACAGCGGGATCATAATTAATCTTCATTGAGCCACTGGGCTGTCTGCCTGACAGGCTAAATGATTGGGGCGGTCGAAAGGGTGGGTAACAATGTCCTCCAATGTGGCGTTAAAGTGGGATTCAATGGAGTTTAATAGCAGGTTGAGGAAACACAGCTAGTCGTGGCTTACAGTGACTGTTGACTCCAAAAGGAGGTAAAGAGCAGAGCAACAACAAGGGGCTCAGCGGTCTAAGTCCCATGGGTATTACATAAGTATTAAAGTATTAACCATGCTGCAATGACATGCAGTAGATCAACATCATGGTTGATTTACTACCATGGCAATTTAATCACTACTGCTGAGGTATTGAGAAGTTTTCTATCTAAAAAAAGAAAAAAAAAAGAAGTATAGTCATGGCAACCCACCCATCTGATTTAAATATCAAATAATTTATACAAGGCTCAGTCTCCCCAGATTTAGGGATTTGTTTACAGCCTGACAGTAGCCAGAGGGTGATCAATTCACCAAATCGATTGTAACTCCTTTTGAGCTCATCAGTTTATTGCATTGCAAAACAGCCTGGAGAAAAACAATTTATTCCAGCAGTAATGGCATGCATGCATGCGTATAATGTGATTTCTGCACAACTCATATCCACTGATGGTTTCAGACTGTTTGACAGACCTTCAATGAGAGGTTTGAACTCTAATCTACTTGCCAGATGAAAGTCTGTCTCGAGTAAAAATCTTTGAAGGAAACAAACAGAAATATACATTCTAAACACTGTGTGCGTGGTATTCACACATTTTTCCATTGCATCAATTTGAGTCATTGTACAGAAGCCTAATGCTCACTCCCGCAGCTCTCACAGAACTCCATTTAAAATGGTTTCAATGTAATCATCTTTCATTATGGGCTCAGACTGAATTACAGGCACCCATTGTGAAAAGTATATTTTGAACCTTAATTACTTTGATTCTACATGCAATCAAAGAGGCTATTATTGTGATGTTTCTTAAATGTACATGTTTTGTTGTAAGTTAATTCTTGACTTTTGGAAACTTATTTCTTTTTTAGCCATTAATAAGCTTTTTTGAACCACCATTTAAAATCCGAGCAGAACATCTATTAGTGAAGAGAAGTCTAGAAAGAGGAACTTGCAGAAGGTTTGGGGGCATTGTGGGCCAGTGGATGGATGATAAGAATCCCACTGTGCCTCAAAACTAGGACAAACACAGCCAACTCATCTGGGACTAGATAGTCGGATGTCACAGGGACTCGCCTACTACAAATCCTTTAACAACTTCAGATGTTTGCTGGTACATGCTCTATGCTGCATATATGCAAATATGAATCAAGATTCTGTTACTGTGTTGCCCATTTCTCACATCTCAAAAACATATGTTAGTGTACTGTTTGTCTGTAATTTGAGACATTGTATGTAACCAGGCAAGCCACCATTGTTTCATGTTACGGACGCTTCAAAACTCAATGTAGCTGGTTGACATTATGGCTGTTTCTATCTTGTTTTTTTTTGTAAACTCAAGGCTTTAGATACTCCACAAACCAGTGGGTGACACCCCATTTAGTTGGCACATTCCTGGAGATGCTATTACCCATAATTCATACACAGACATATTTTGTTATGTCGCTACTTTTGACCAAACTTGACAATTAAAAACACACTACTCAAGCACCACATTAAGCATTCTGATAATGCATCTAAATGAGTAAGTGCTATGATGAGGAAACCTGTTTAAAAGCCTGTAAAATAATCCTCTTAAAAGAACAGCACCCTGCCTTCAGAAACTCAGTGGTCAAGGTATAGCTTTGTATTTGATTGCCATAATTAATGTCATCCTGTACAGGGTTGTTAACATGCAGAATATACACAATTTAAAGAATTTTTCTTTTCTGTGTTCAGCATTTGTGGACAAATAGGTAGATAATTCCAGTACCTGAGTATCTTCTGTCATTCAAAAAGGGGGTTGTTTTCATACTGTGAGCACCTGCATATTTGTATTCAGCTTTACAGAGCTGCATATTCAGCCAAGTCAAATTAAGCACAATGCTCTTGTTAATTTATCCAGTGAATGAAAGTTATGTCTCCATGAATCTGTAATGCAGTGAGACATCATCAAACACAAACATTTCTCTCCAGAAATGACTCAACCTATTAATCCGTCACTCCAACAATATCTTTCTGCCTCTTTGGTTCTCCAAACGTCATAAATTAGCTGCATGCTTATCATATTATCTGTCTGAATGGTGACAAATAATCCTCTACACGTGCCTTCTACAGTTTAATCAGCGGTTACCCAGGCAGTTCGATCAACAATACATCAATGACAAACTGAATTTAATGTGTGTCATGTAAATGGCAGTGGGAACACATTTCTTTCAAGGTAAATCTGTATCTGCTCACAGTACTGATGACATAATTAAAGGTTAGTTAAAAAAATGGCAAAATAGGTTGCTTGTTTACTAGCAAAGTTGGCAAAAAATGGCAAATGTTTATCTTTATTAACTACTGTAATCCAAATACTAAGAGTTGGTTCATTAAGGTAAAGAGGGGCGGGGTTTTGTACTGTTTGTATGACGAACATTTGTCATTAAGCATTTAAACGACCAGAGCTGCTGTTTTTCTAATGAGGACAGTCACAGACACTTTTTAGGTG
Source organism: Morone saxatilis (assembly GCF_004916995.1). NCBI lineage: Eukaryota > Metazoa > Chordata > Actinopteri > Moronidae > Morone > Morone saxatilis. The sequence goes on along the minus strand of NW_023340095.1, from coordinate 3,458,713 downwards.
TATGAGAAGACACAGTACTCTAGCAGGTCATCTCTCTGTCTTCACCTTTATAATGAGAACAGTCTCTCTCTGAGTCAACTCTACTGTCCATCAGTCAAAATTGGTGCCTTTCCTGTGGCTCTGTATTTGCCCCTGGAAGCACTGCCAGCATCATATACTCCCCAATTATTATTCCAAGAATCTCTATTAGCACAATTGCTCATAGAGCCACTGGGACCAGCTCCATTTCTTTCAAGGCCAGTGAAGCTTTAATCTTCTGCATGAACCATTTTCATGCATGTGCTGCTATTCATGTTGTGTCTGTTGGCTCTGGGGCTTTTCATTAAAGCCACTTTTTCTTCACCTTTCTAAAGTGATTTCCGATGAATTCCGATTGTGTACTATTATCATTTCTTCCAACCGTATGTTATGTCCCTTCACCACCTTTAGCAGTCATGCCTACATACCTATATAATCACTCTGTCTACTAAAAAAATTTATGATATGACAATATAAATACACTTTAATCACCAACAGGCCTTTCAAATTGTTTAAAGCAAGATTAATCAATGCTTTTATGTTAACAATAAATGACAGGCAATGTAAAAGGACTCATATTGAGCAGCCCACAGGGAGTTATTACGAAGTGAGTGAGTTTGATACAGTCTCGTCACAGCCTGTTTCCAGCAGTAACAGACTGAGCTTTTTCAGCTAAAAAGCTCTGATAAAGCCACTGTACGCTATATGTACAGCACCAGACGGTAGACAGACAAAGCAACTAATCAGCAATAGCTATATGCATGAGGAAATTAAAGAGCCAGCTATGTTGCTTGACAATTTTGTTTACTACTAATTTGCAACAAAATATATGTTTTGAGAGTAATTCCACCATAGCAAATTTTTTACCAACATAATATGGAAACATCGAAATATATTATTAGTATTAATAAAATATTTACCCTTTAGTTTAATTTGTTGAGTGGTGGGTAAACTGAAAAGCTACAATTACTACTACTGCAATTACTTAAGTAAAAGTGAAAGTTACTATTTGAGAAACCTACTCATATAAAGTAAAACAGTAGTTAATGAATTACTCAAAGTACATCTTCCATTCCATTTAAATCTCTTTGAAGGTATGATTACAACTGCACGGCAAGTTGGCCCCTAGCTTTCTAAAACACAGCAATTTAATAGATGAAGAAGAAGTAGTACTTATGTGCATTACTTGAAATATATGTTACTACGCAGCCTTGAAGTTGTTACACATACAGTTGCAAACTCCTCAAATTTCTACCTCTGTGTTACATAATAATCCCTTTCAAGCTGTCACATGGACATTTACGTGGCATTACAACAGCCCATTTGATGAGCTTGGGACATCTCACCCTCTCAGTGTTGGTGTTAATAAGCTGGCATCTATCAGGTTAGCAAAATCCTTTTCTACTTCTTCAGTTGTCTCAAAGAACTGAAGCTGTGTGCAAAGCTGATGACAGTAACAAGAAACACCTCTCAACATGTGCAAAATCACAGAGATACACTTTAAAATGCAAAGCTTCTCTCCGGATGAGACTTAAATTATGGACGGAAGGGCAAAACTCACTGACCATGTAATATTAAAGTCATCCGACCTCCCCTTGAGAAATAAATCCCATCCAAATGGGGCTTTAGAGTGGTATAACACAGCAAGAAATCACAGGCAAAATGGAAAAACTTTCAACTCCTGTTTTAATTAGCCAGTTGATGATTAGGTATGATCAGCTTTTAATACTCCCCGCTGTGTGTGAAATGTAACTCTTGGATTTCAGGTATATTCAAGTCAGTCAAGAGCCTCTAATCCAAAATTACAGAAATTGTGCCAGCCTTTAAAAGTTTGGAGCTGAATAAAACAGTTCTGCAACTCAATATTCCATCAGCTGTACCTGGAATTGTAAAGAGCTAGGATCCTCAAAGTGACAGAGGTGAGGAGAGATTCTGTCTGGGCTGCAATTCATGACAGAATACAATTAGATTTAGTATTAATGAGTCTGCAAAACAGCTCTCAATCTGCGTGGCAGCTCATCCCACTAACTGTATTTCAAAATACTAAATCGTCAAGAGGTTGAACTAACAGGAACATATCCAGTAGGATCCAGTGACATGGTTCGTTATTTATGAATAGACACATTGCAAATAATGTTTATCCTACAGAGTGAAACTGAGGCATTAAAAATCCTGTCACTTCACCTCAACCAGAGCACTTGTGATATACAGAATGTCTGACTCTTTTCCTCAAAAGAATCCCTTTCATTGTGTCTTGGTAATGATAATAATGTCTGAATTAAATGGTTGCAAATTTTATTCAAACAAAAGTTTACAATGTTATCTGAACAATGGTGTGATAAAAACAAAGGGGATATTATTTATTCTGTGTACTGGATGTCTACAATGACTCATCAAGAAGTTGTTTAGAATCTTTTGTTTGTTGCTCTGTGGATGGTGTCAGTCTATCAACAACAATTTGCCTGTGATTCCATTATATTCAAGTGCTACTTAACAAATGTTAGCTAACTAACACGCTAAACATGATAGACACTACACCTGCTGAACATCAACACATTAGCATTGTCATTGTGAGTATCACAGAGCTGCTAGCATAGCTGCAGACTCTAGGTCTTGATCTATGATGTGCCAAAAGTCAATTTTTTTCACAGACCAGTGTGAAGGATTTAGTGGAACCTAGCAAAACCCCTTCACTTCACCATCCACTTCAAAGCACAAAGGAGAAGCTATGATTGCTGCAAAACTCGCCAAAAACTTGAATGTCTACTGTGGAAATATGGTGGTTCAATATTGCGGCCTGCATGGAAGCTCAAACACAGCTGATTATAAGATAACAAAAACACACAACATACCTATCTATATTATATTCCATTTCTGCCAATAGATCTTCCTAAATGTTATATATTGGACCTTTAAAATGCTGAACATCTTTCTTTAACTCTGTATATTTTATGCAGTTATTAGCACATAAAGGCACTTCTTTCACACTTCAGCTATTTATACTCACTGTCTGTGACTAACTGTCAACTTCTATGTATCTGAACCCATCTGTCATTACAGATGTTGTTCGTGCCACAACAATAAAGAAGAAAATGTACAGCAGTTACGTAACTCTTCATAAAGCTCAGTGGACAAGTCAACAACTCTGTACCTTTCACTTATCTCTCCAGAAAGTGTCTGATCTCGTATCTCTGTGAATAATACTATGCCGTGGAACCATCTGTCTGACTCTCAGAATTTATCATCATCATTGTGCTTTCTGAAATTAGCGTCTCGTGGTTTACCTCAACAAGAAAAAAGCCTATTAGAATTAATAGACTGCTGCAACACTGCAACGCTCCACATAAACGGTCTCATTTGCTGTTTTTTGCATCAGCATTTTAAACAGACTGAATTAGTTTGGGACGACAGTTTATACAATGCACTGTCACTTGTGAATGGGCAAAAGAATAATTTGACTACATACAGCAGTGTGTTCACATGCCATTTGCAGAACTGTTTACTGGGAAGTATTTGTTCAGTGATGAACACAGGAAACTGTGAAAACCTCCTGGAGGTTTAGCGACAAGGCCATAAAATTTTGTAAGTATTGGACATGGTTGTAATAACAACTGCACAGACTATTTTTGATGCCTTAATAGCATGGGCAATCTAGCTCTGTTCCTGAGCCCTATACTTTGCCGTGTAATTCTGGTAAAATAGCATGGGAGAAATTTACTAGGTGCTTAGGACTGCATTACAATGTCATGCCTCGATTTATCTCTGGGGATAGCGCTTAGGTCTATCGCAGGCTGAGTGATACAATTTAGTGTGTGGGAGGTAATGTTTGGAGCACAGATTACTGCAAAACCCTCCTTGTTATTCTTTCGAGACATTATTATACCCAAGAATTATCAGGAGAGTGTCTTGAAAAACTTAAAATGCAGCAAGGCAGGGGGGTCCAGACTCAAAAGGACTGGTAATCAACCTGTAAATAGAGCCAGATGAATTATGAAAGAAATGGAAACTAGACTAAAAACTTGTTGCACACTCAGGGGCAAAAAACTGCAAAACGAGAGAACTGTGTGGTCCTGACATACTATGTTGTTGTGGCTAATGTGTTAACGAACACACACACAGCAAACATGAAGCAATATTAGCTTTCATTTAGAGTCATATTTCTCTCCACCTGACCAATATAACTCCAATATTAACTCCGTTTTGGCTTCAGCCAACTGGGCAGAATAATTCATTGTTTTTATAGAGGAATTGTGATT
>NW_023340095.1:3445806-3454423 GCF_004916995.1 Morone saxatilis | reverse complement strand
TTCATGCTCCCTAGTTGAGATTGGACAGTTAATTGTTTTTCATTTTGGCATGTACGATAGGTCCCCTTCTCAAAAAAGAAAAAGCTGCCTTGTTCCTTTTTCATAAAACCATTGTCATTGATTTGAATGTAGCAGTCAGTGAGAAACAAATCATACATTTTATTTATATAGAAGGATAAACAGGATCATTGTAATTTAACAAACATTTAATTTGATTATTACACTGTAAATGCAAACATTAATGCCTTACTTTGATTTTGCCTTACTATCTTCCATAGTTATTGGGTTAATATACTCTTTGTATACTAGTTTCTGTAACTTAAGGTTTAATACCATGAATGATATTATTATTCTAATACAGTAAAATGTACAAGTAAATGGTTCTTTAATCACAGTGCCAAAGGTAGCAGGTGATCACAAAATAACGTTAATGTTAAAATTACTTATATAATAAAATATTTTATTATTATTATTTTATAAATAAAAGTACAAACTGTTCTACACCAACTGACCTCAAATGGTTTTCACTCCTGTCAGAGGAGCACCTGTGGCATCAGACTGATCTATCACAGACCTGCATGAACAGATGGGCTCCACAATCCACAGGGGCGTCTGTGGCCTCATCGGTGTCTGATTCAGCTCAGATCCTGAATATTCATGATTCTTTCTCCCAGACAATGTGATGAAAGCTATAAGGCCAAAGTTCCACTGAGCATATGTTGTTGGATATGGATCAAATTATCATACTCTCCTTCATTTATCACTGGATACGTCTGTGCACATGGCCATGAGGGTGTGGGTACTGCATATGGTAATTTGCAAGGTGACCATCCCAAGTGAAAATATGATGCAGATTTAAATGTTTTGTGTAAATATACACACACAATCTTTCATTTCACAGATGTTTTTCACTGTTTGTCATCTCAGCTGGTGGGACTGTCTAACAGCTAACTTCGGACTTATCAGCCAGGAGAACAGGACAAGGAAGAGATGGACTCCTCTATTAACTAACTTGTCACTCATCATCTCTTGACCCGTCCTCGCAAACAGAGGGGAACATGGTGCTTCCACTGTTTTGGTAGTCTGCACCTTCCTTATTTTGTTTGCTGTCGCACATTTTAATCTGCTCCACTGATTGCTTTTCGCCTGCATTGGCTGACAGCCCTACAGAGCCTAATCACAGGGCCAGAGTTTTATGTCACTGCTGCCCAAACATAATCAACTGGACAGATTATGCTAATGCGCTCACATCTGAAGAGCAGTGTAAGCCTCAGTACACCGACAGGACCACAATCCCAGTCAAAGGCATGTGACAGAAAATTCATTTTTTGGCTATCTTGGCTTCATCATTTAAAATGTACAGTGTGAGTGGTTCAGTAACCCTTATTGTCTTTTCTCTCTGTTTTCATTCTCTATGTGTCTTGCTGGAAGTCTGAGTCATGTGTTGGCACATTGAAGCATGCAGAGCTTTGTCTTGTCTTAGTAGTAAATTGATTATTTATCCTATATGATTTCTGTCATTGTCTTATATGACACACATTGTGTTTAACACACATACAAATGGCCTCATTCAGCATTATATAGTCTGACCAACAGGCAGAGAACCTGAAAAGAATAGCTTGCTTGCAGTCACGTGATTCCAATGACGTGTGAAATTCAGATGGAGGGCAGGACGTGAAAAGCAGAATGGATGAGCTGGAGGAAAGTCTGTGCTGTGCTGGTTTAAATGATATTGGAGAGAAAGATAGAAACAGAAAATCAAAACATATGCTGGACGTGACTCAAAGAAGCGATTTTTCAATTTAATCGAAAGACTTGACCTTTTCGACGGCAAGTGAAGCCGTTACATGACACCCTTTAAAGCCCCCAGACTGCTCCTATAGTTTGAGCCATGGTGTGACTTTGGTGATTAAAACTAACGTGTTAAATCACCAAAGTCAGTCTATTCATATATCTAACTATAGTGTAAAGATAGATTTTTTTCTTTTTAAAAAGGACTACGTTTTGCCCTCGGATGTACTCACCAGCCGTTTTTTTTCCAGCATTTTTCTGTCAATAACTTTGGTACTCAGTTTGAACAATTTGAGCAACCGTTCGTAAAACAGGCATTTTGAAAGTTTGTGAGTTTCCAATGTAGAAAATCACCTTCCACCTTCCATCTGCAGTTTGTGCCACAGGATCGCAGTGACATGACATCATGTGCGAACACGATTATCGAAATCTGTTATGCAACCTCATAAAGAGAAAAATCTTACATTTGGCTTCATACGTACTGGCTATATACTAATAATGCCTTTGGTTCCATTTACATTGACACATGCCTACATGAAAATATTCAGCACAATTATTTTCTTTTAAAATGTCAAACCTTCACAGAAAATAATGTACAATTTATTTGTTGGCTGCCTTTTGATGTGAGGGTTAAACTCTGCCAATGTGTCAGTTGATACACAGTGTACAAGGAGCAAAAAGAGCTTTTGAGTGTTAACAAGTTTTTCATGGTCACCTGACTGTTTTCAAAGTTTTCCTTTAAGAGTATTTTGCTTTTAAAGAAGAGCACACATTTGACTCTACAAGCACTTTGTGAAACGTAAGGAGTAGTCGTGCCAGCCTGGAGGATTTAAAAAAAAAAAAAAAGAATATATATAAATATATGTTTTAATTATTGCTCTAATCTCTGAAGTGAAACCTTTATTACAGTAACCGTTATGTCTCACTTTACATTAGGGATTTGGCTGTTAGACGAAGGGCAACAAGTCATAAGGGAAATGATAAAGTCATTAAGAGAAGACAAACAAGCCTGTGGAAACCATAAAAGCCTCAGCATACAGTATGAAACCTTTTTGTCTTTAGTGGTTGAAGACACCATTATGTGAAACCTGACTTGAGTTTCACTCACTATGTGTCACCAAGATGCTGTGAAATGTACACGATGTGGCTCAGAGACTTTTACCACTGCACTCTGTGCTAGGAACATCTCCAAAGAGATACCTAATCATACCTGCTGAATATTAAGAGACCAAGGACAAATCTCAGTGCAAGGAGAAATGGGGTTAGAACTGAATCAGAGATGTGCATGGAAGCTGCAACTAATGAAAATCATAGTGATAAACTGTAGTGTATATACTATTCACAACCTACAGTATGTTTACCTGACAAGGGCCTCCAGTATATTGGGGGAATTCTGAATTTTGTCTGTCAGAAACAAAGGTGGAAGACTATAGAAAAAGAGGCTGTAGCCACTGTGACATCACCCACTGGTTTATGGACTACCGCTTCGAAGCCTTGAGTTCGGCATTTTGGCTATCGCCATCTTGTTTTTGGAACTGGGGAGGAGGGAAGGGTGGGTCTGACTAAGAACTGGAGGACACTATTCACGCCCACATTGCAAGTGACTCATGATATATTAAAGAGGACTTGATGGCCAAAAACTCATTAGGAAACTGTAAACTGAGGTAATCAAGTAAATGGTAAACCTGTACAGCACATTTCTAGTCTTCCGACCACTCAAAGCGCTTTACACTACGTGCCACATTCACCCTTTCAAACACTTTCACTCAAAGCCCATCAAACAGAAACTAACTCATATACATTCACACAGCACAGTATCGGGAGCAATTCGGGGTTCGACGTCCAATTCTTTTATACAGTCCAAAGTTAAACATTGAAATTAAAAGAAGAAATTGTCTAACAAGTCCAATTTTGTTTTTCTAATGCTTGCAGTCTCTCAGGAGTTGGGAGATTAGACAAAAACCAATTATACACCACAGCTAACCCAAACACCTTTTCCTCCATCACAACAAAGCTTGCCAACAGCCTATACAGTTGACTACTACCCAAATCACAGCCTTCTATATGTCTATCTGTAGCTGTATACCTACAATTCCCTCTACTAACTGATGCCAGTTGGCTGAAAGTGGCAGAATTCCAGTTTCTGTACTCATTATACTTTTAGTTGGAAGTTATTTGGGCTCTGGGCTTCAGCCTGTATTGGAATTCTGCTCCTGTACTGACCGACTGGCTTTGATGTATCCTCACAATTTCATGGCTTGCACATATCCATGTTATTCCCTCAGACTTTTCTAATTGTGTTTTACTCCCTGTTCCTTCTGCTGTAGGAGACTAAATCGCCCTTACATGCTGACATTTTAAAAGCTCAGGTCAACTAATTGTTATTTAAAGGATTTAAAAGGAGGATATATGTATGTATATAGCAATAATTTATATTAAATATTTATAAAAAATTTCCCTTTCTATAAATTTGATGCCCAAGCTTGGTTTTTACCTTATAAAGATCCCAAAACATAAATGTCCTTGTACAGCAGCACTGCGAATTTAAAATACATCATACCTAGTCCCCTGGCCATATTCTTTTATATCTTCTAATGCACTAGCTCTTAGCTGATAATACTTGATTGGGGTGTTTCTCTGTAGTGAACCATAAAGCCCGAAGCTTTATTTAAATTAGTATTGAGGCTGCGTACATGTACAGACAGAAAAGTAGGCAGGCAGAGACCTTGAGGAGGTAGAAATGAGTCGCGAGGCCTTGCTACTCCTCATTAGAAACATGAAGGGAAGAGGTGGGACAATACACTGCTAGTACTCAACTACGTGCCTCTCACTCTCCCTCGAACAGCAAATGCACACATACGGGCTATGGGATGAATAATAGATCCCAACATCAAAGTGGGGACTCTCTCTGCAGTTTTCAATGCCCAGGGCTTGAGTGGACCAGTCCTGCAAATCTCAGTCTCCCTCTCAGCCCCTGCCCAGCCAGGGTCTATATGCTCTCAGCAATGCCAGCCCAAGAGACTGAGTTAGGCAGTGTGTTTTTCAATGTGGTCTTGATCAATCAATTAGTTATAACCATCTAGAAAATATATTCAAAGTACAAAAGCAACACATTTCAGCCTTTCAGTATTTCATACATTTCAGTACAATCTTACTTATCTTGTGTGGCTGTCTATCATAAATAACACATTTCAGTCACCACCTCTCAACTTTTTATCTCTGCAGTTCAACTGTGTTGTATTTACAATGATATAAGAATTAAGTTGACATGTTCAGAATAGTCTGTGTTGCTTTAGCAAGTTCTTATGGCAACCATGTTAGCAAACATATGCCTCTAAACTTACATATCAAGCAGAAGCATGTTCGCACTCTTCTGGAATTCTCTTTATTTCACTACCTGTTAAATGCAATATTCATTGGTGCTTTATAGTTCTGGTTTAGTCCACAGCAAAAACTGACTTGTTTCATCACTCACTTGTTTACTTTGGCTCTCTGCCATTTCATACTGGGCAAAGTAGAATACACTTGGCTTATGTAAGCTCGTGTGCTGCTGTCCATAGTTTCAGAGGAGTGGGTGGATGGAGTCAGTGAGAGCCTTTGGGACTTAATCATACTGACCAGCAAACCAAAACAATGAGCTGAGAGCAGCTTAAAGCTGAGGAGAGCTGCAGAGTGCAGTGTTGATTCCCAGTGGGATCAGCAGTACTTTCACTTTACAGGAACTTTTGATAATATAAAATACATTTATTAATCAGGATCTAACAGTAAAGGCTAAGGTGACATAAGGTGGTAGAGCAGCAAGGAGCTAATTTTCCATAAACGCTCAAACCTAAGGCAACTGTCTTATTAGAACAAAAAGTCAAAGCAACAAACTGATTGGCAACAAACAGATTGGCGAAAAGAACAAAACAAGAGAGGAAAATTCGTTACAAAAACCATGGTGGTTGAGTTTTTCTGAACTATAACAATAGAACTAATCACTGATAATCAGGCTGAGCAGTACTTTTCATAAAAAAACAACAAAGAAAAAGGAAACGTCATGGATGTTGTACTGACAACTAATCTATTTCAGATAGGCTTCACCCTCTACTGGCATGCTAGAGCCACCATTAATGGGTGAACTAATATAATAAATATAATATGATAAATATAAAATGATTTGAAAAAACAGTGATTATAATATTACAGTATATCATTATAATTATAATACATATTAAAAAGTGCTAAGGCAAGATAATGTTTTTTCTTTCGGTATCTACACTATTGTATTTCCTCCTATCAATAAATGTTCAAAATGACAACATTCCCACCATGATTCTCCTCCAATGGATGATAAATTGATGAAAAGATACCACAACAGGGCAGAATGATAAAGCAGGAAAAGCTACATTGCTAGAAAGCTGCTTTGTTAAAACTTTTATATCATCGGTGTTTCACCGTTGTACAGTATGTTTGCTGTTTTCTACTTGTTTCCATGTGCTTTATAAATATGTCACAGTCAGTGTGAAAGTAAACCGAGAAGTGCCAGATCTGTGTGTCAGCTGCAATTACATATTTGTGAAACCTGCCGTTAGAAACATGCAACAGGCCTCAGCCCTACAGTGAATGTTACAGGTAAACAAATGCAGGGACATGCTAGCAAAACAAGTATTGTTTACATTCAGTGTTTCTCTAATAACAATGTTTAACACATCTTTCACATAAAGTAATTGCAAAAGATTTTTTTCTTTGTTTACATCCATGTTTGCTTGCTGACATGTCTTCTTTGTTGCTGCATTTGTTAGCACATTGCTACAATCAGTTGTCAACCAGCGGAATAGTGTGAATACATCGGCAGAACTGTGTATGTATCATGCCAGCCATGTCATTGTGCACAAAATTCAATTGAAACAGAGACCCACTCCTTCAAACACTGCCTCACAGTGCTACTAATGGTCAAAAACCCTGCAGGTTACCTTTCAATAAACATGGTCCTCAGTAATTGTTGTGTTGTTGCTGTACACTGAAGTTGTCATAATAATTTATCTCTATAGTTATAAAGAATCCAGTACTGCCTGCGCTTTACAATACAATTATTATTAGTACATCGGAGACTTTGCTTCGCTGGATTACTTTTGTTTTGAAGTAGCTGCAAGAAGTGTTGATTTTTCATTAGAAAAACATGCTAAGGGGGCATGCTTCGTTGCTATGTGTCCCCTGTATTTTTTCTTTTAAAAAAATGGCTATGTTATTCTGAGCTGCTCCAAAGCAGTAAAACTGCTCTGCTGGCAAACATGAATTTAAAATCAGACATTCAGCAATTCTGCAGCAGACCCCTGCTGTTAGAATAACTTAACAGGCAAGAGACAGTTATAGCTGTGTAACACATATGTATGCCTACTATGACTGCACTGTATTTGAGTAACAATATTTCTGTAAAGGAATTATTGTGTTTTGTTGTTGACTTTAGTCTGTTTTTCCTTAAATTTCAGAGAAAGCAAAATTGTATGTCATATGCAGTTTCAACAGAACACAAAGGTGCCTGTCTCACTGACACTGCTGTGTCTCTCAGGTGAATAAGACAGAGGAGGAAGTGACTGCCAGGCAGAAACCTTGGCTGCGGAAAACATAAATTTCCATAGATATGAGACAAAGCCCCGGTGGTGCCTTTGATATTTCATGGAGCATTTCTTTGCCCATTTGATTTTGATAAGGTTAGAGACAGTGTACCAGATGGAGTAGCAGCCCCAGTAAATATGCGTTTTCCAGCCAGGGATTCAATTATGGGCAGCAGATGACTGACCTCATATGCAAGCTGGAAATAAATATGTCGGGGATCATCCAGATGAGGCTGGAATAATAGACTGGTGAAAGAAAGGGCAAATAATCACCCAAAAGACTGATGAAAACAACTGGCTACTGTGGCGCTCCTTTCAGGCGTTGTGTGCTGCTTTCAATCACTAGCTCAAGATGAAGGAGCCTGCCTCAGTGGTCTACCTGAAGAAGCTTTTGATTACAGTTTGTTAGGTTGAGTTCTTTGCTCCAAGTTGAAGCAGGAAGGAGAAGAAGCACTAACCGATGTCATGAGGCTGTGCTGAGATGTAGATAGCATAATGAGATTCACAGGATTAGAAGGCAAACCTTGGGCATTTTATTTTGACCTTTTACTGGATTTTTATCAACCAGCTACTTAACCTTGCTCTTTGAGGTTACGCATGTGGGTGAAAAAAGCCAACAACAAATATGTCAGTGGCTTTATCAAGTTTTTGCTCATATTGTTTTGGTTCACTCTGAGGGCTCTCAGCAACCTCTTTCAGTGAGAAAACTCTAGGAACACTGTGCACCAGCTGCCTAGGACCAAACAGCAGAGTTAAACAAAGTTAACAACTAGCTTGGGAACATGGTAGAGGAAAAGGAGCCAGAAATATATTTTTTTATTACAAGTTGGTGGAGACCAAAACAGAGCTAAAAGGAGAGAACAGATCAGAAGACACTTCTGTGTATCACTCTGGACTGCATGGTCAAACATATTTAATTATTTATTTTGGAGGTTTAAAGAAAGATCATGGTTGGATCAACTGAAACTACCTAACTTGGCTCTACATGTGGCCAGAAAATGCAACACGTGTCCAAAACGGATGTGGCAAGATCATTCTTTTTTTTTCCTAAAGCTTGTTTCAATAATGCCCTTCATCAACTATAATCTTGAGAAAAATACTCAAAAGAAGTAAAACTGCAAATGAGCAACTTTATCTGACTCATGGACTTGAGCCAAGTTGTGTGTTGTTGCATGGCACATAGCAGTTTACAGTGGTAATGGTAGCTGATTTACCACTGGATATACATC
>NW_023340095.1:3439358-3445706 GCF_004916995.1 Morone saxatilis | reverse complement strand
AATGTGGCCCTTGTCAAAGTCGCTGAAATCCTCACACTGCCCATTTTACTTCTAACACATCAACTTTGAGGAATAAATGTTTACTTGCTGCCTAATATATCCCACACACTGATAGGAGCCATGATAACCAGATAACTTCCTACTGTACATTCTGCCACTGCACCACAATCCTGCTCAACACAGCCGGTAGCCAGCTATGAGTTCACCCTCCCTCCCTTTGGCCTGTGACATGATAATATATAAAATATAATACAATCTGGCCAGCAAGATATTTTCTTTAATAATTTTTTCAAAATTATATTTTAATTAAATTCAAAAATTATATAAAATTATGATTTTTGGTAAGAAGTATGATGTTGGTAATGGAAATATTTTCAGGAATATTCCTGTAGTACTTGAACGTTGCAGTGGCCCTCCTATTAAATGATAATACAAGCAGTGGCCCCAAGCCAGTTTGAGTTTGAGACCCCTGTTTTGCTTTTGCCTGGCAGCTGAACAGCTCTGTGTGAGCTGAGTGAGTTAATTAAAATGTTTTATAACTTCTAGTTTTAGTTTTTAGTTTAGTTTTAGTTATAACCTTGATGTGGACAATTACTGTTCGGGGGGTTTAGAGAGCAATCAATTGCCAGTTTTGTCAAACTTTTTTGCACAGGAAAAATTAAAACACTGCAAGTGCCTAGTGGAGAAGGGCTGGATTTAGCAGTTCTTTATCAATTTCACAGTATGTCTGTACATAGGAGATACATTTGCAACCTTGTTTAGCCACCACCAAAACATGCAACTTCATTAACAAGTAAATATTTGAAGAAAACTAATACAAAAACCCAACATAACTAACATCCAACAAGTATTTTATTTAAAGCACAATAACTCAGTGCTGGAGGAGTGTAAAACACACACATTCAGTGTCATCATTCCTAGACCCCACACCATAGACATGGATGGCCAAACACGTCTGAGGAGTGCAGTAAATAGATAAATAAATGGAGCATGGACAAGCCTCCAAGTGTCAGAGATGTGCTCAGAAACACACCAGTCCGTGAAAGGCTAGACAGATGCAAAGCTGCAAGACATCCCATGGTATTCCTCTGAAAAAAGTAGTAGTGAACTTTTTTTTTTTCATAAAATATGTCTCCTAGGGGTGGTATATATCAATATTTCTTCTTCTGGATTGCATTAAGACCATCAGAGAGTATGCCAATGTCCTTGTTATTACATGGACACTGCAGGAAGACAATCTTTTTTTTTTAGCAAATTAAGTATTTTTCAGTGCTCTGTATGTCTCTGTTCCTGATCTTTGTTGTTCACTTTTACTGTATGTGGGGAAAATGACAAACAGAGATTATTTCTGTGTGTAGTTCCACTACCAAAATTCAGAATAGCTGCTCTTACTTTTACACAGATTTATATGGATGACATATATATATATATATATATATATATATAATTATTTTGAGAATGAACAGGATTCAAACAAATTAAATATGTCAATTGATTTATTATTTGTAAGGTAATGAATATGTATTTATAAGAGTAGCCTATAATTAAAGCTGCATAAGGAGTTTTTTCCACTAGGGGGCAGAAAGATGAAACAACGAAGCCTTTACAGCTGCACTAATTCATATTTTTATAATGACAATGAATCATTGACTCATAATGACAGACCAGACATTTAGCACCCATATTTAGTGTCTTTGAGCTCATAATTGGTTTAATGGCTGGTTTTAGTTTTATTCTTGGGGTTAACTCTCAGGTCTCTGATCATCCTTGTTTCCAGCTGCAGCTGTTTTCAGTAAGAATGCTCTAAGAAGCTCTTTGTACTGCCCAGGACCAAACAGCTGATAAAAGGCTTGTGAACACAGTGGAGCATTTAGCAGCTATAGGTCTAGAAACATTAAAGACCCTACCTACCATACCTATGAATATATAGGTATATAGATCTTCCTAAATGTTGCACACTGTACTTTTAATAGAAAGAGAGAGCATCCCATCAGAGTCCCTTTTCTTACACCCTGACAAGTAGAAGTCCACCATTCAATTGTTTTCTTTCCCCGGTTTGGTCCATCAACCCCTGAGAAAAATATTGAACTCCCTTCAGCTTGTTAAATGTTCAACTTTCTTCACCAGCCACTTATTTGCGTTCTTTTTGCAGTATTGTATAATCAGTGTGTGAGAGCTTGTGAGCTGGACAGTCAGTGAAAGCTGCTGAGACCAGCAAACCAAAACAAAGAGCTGAAAGTGGTCGAAAGCTGCGTAGAGCTGCGGTGATTAATATTGATCATTTGACATTACAGGCATTTCATTCAACCTTTACTGTGTGTGACATGTTATTTCATTGCATAAGGAGTTTCCTTGCTCTGGTGTATACAGTACATAAACATTTATAATTGACCATATATATTTTAATCACACTTTAAAGGCTAATGCTGCTGAGAACCTACTATCTAATTAAGGTTGCTTACAGCAAATCTATAATCCCCATTATGACTATCAATCAGGATTTCCTAATTGTCCAGGCTCAGACTATTACCATAAATTAATAAGCTCCGTACCCAATGTTCTCCATTGGGGTCCTGCTCCTGCCCATTAAGAATTTGACTTTACATAAAAAGGGAGGGGAGAGACAATAGCAGAGGGATGTTCCTACAATTCCTGGATGTCTTTTCACAGCCATAAACACCAGTGGTGGACATGTGTCTATTCTTAGCAGTCTCTAATCCTCTCTAATCCACAGCCATAGAAGAAAAACAAAAACCTAGTTGAGTCATCCTTTCCCCTGCCTGTATACGTCGTCTTCTCTTTAGTTTTGTATTCCTATCAGATTTTGCAGTAATATGATATGCATGAAGCCAGTGTGATTGAGCTGGAGAACTCCTGGCCCCTCGGGGGGGGGGCTTGGATGAATTTATAGATAGGCTATCTCCTGAATGCAGCCTTTGATATCTCTGCCAATGAATTTAAGCTCTCCAGAAAGAGATATGAGAGAGCGAGGAGAGTGAGGGGCAATCCAGGCCCAAGTGCACAAACTCATTCTTCTAACTGACAAGCCGCTGATATCCTTTTCTAAGCATGGCATGCTTCATGTGTGAGCTGATTGCTGTTAAAGTCTGGAAGTGTCCATCTCCTTCCCTTCTCTACAATGTGTTTAAATATCTCTCGCTCTGAACCGATGGCTTTTACAGGGTGGGAAATTAACTTTTTAAAAATGTGAACATCTACCAGCCACAGACAGATAAATGTTCAAATTCCCCAGCAAATAGTAAACCATTACTTTCTGTCTGAAATCTACCCTGGATGTTGTTGCAATAGTCGACTTTTTAGCAATCAAGAGGTAAGAAGAAAGATATTAAAAAAGGCTCATGAGGCTGAGTTCTATCACTGGATGGACATGACAAAGTAGGTCAACAGATAAGCCCCGAGTTTGATAACCTTGTTACAGATTCAATCTTAGCCTGTTGCAACACCCATTAAAGTACATATTGGATTCATCACAGGGATATACAGAATGAGTATTTTCTGATGTGCAATCGGACAAAGAAAGACATCATGACAGATGTGGCAGCAACAATGAAGTGGCTAAAACTGTCTTATTCACATTCTGTGAATGAAATTAGCTCCATGTGCCTAAGAAAACAGACTAAAGGTCACACGGAGAGCAGCTTTAAACATAAATATTTTTTCTCCACAATTGAGAGTCTATTATGATGTGCTTATATTTTGCAAATCTTTAATACACAGTCTTGCAACAAATCCCACATACACACAGAAAACACATTAGTCATTTATTGCACTTTCCCATTGTAGCAAGCAGCTTTTGCTCAGTGTGAGACTGCTCCCTACTGGTAACAACAAGTCATTACAATAATTTCCCCTGCAGATGTAAATCACAGCAAACATTTTCTGTCTCTGTCGCTGCACTAAGCCTGACAGTGTGATTTATAAGGCATGCCTAAGGGTATGACAGCTGCATACATTTGATGGTAGTTCACCTGCAGGGAGTATGTAAGTGTATAATAGGTGCAGCACAGGTGAAACGTTTAGCATAATCAGAAGGGTCTCATTGTGTTTAAAAAATATTCCTCATGTGATGGCATCATGCATGAAATGATCATCCTATGGGTTGTAAAGGGTAAGAGAGAAAGGCACGGAGAGAGGGCAGCTACACACGTTTTAATTACAAGTCTTTGCTTTATAAGTAACCTATTCATTAAATCAGTGGTAGCATAGTATAAAAACATATGTGATTACATTAACACTACAGTGTACTATAATTAAGTGGGTGTGCTAAGTGAGTGCAGCATTTAGGTTATCTGATAACTCATCATCCTTACAATAACTCAAGAAATTAGCACATAGAATAGATCAGGACCTTCAATTTGCAAAGTGCTGAGAAAGAATTTAACGTCTTGACAACCGGGAAAACTGCCGATGGAGATTGTGGTATGATTGAAAGCTGTAGAACAGCAGCTACATGGAAGATGAGGTGAAATTGTTTTGTCAACTGCTGTTTCCAAGGTCAAGAATAAACGTACCTCAAAAAGAACAGAATATATACTGACTGACACGGACGCAGACAAACCTGGCAACCAAGGGAAAATAGACTGTTTCAGTTAGTCCATCAAGAGGTATAGAGACAGAGCAACACTGCAGCCAACATAAAGACATAAGAACTACGTTCCTTACCAAAATAAAACTAAAACACCAAATCAAAATTCAATATTTACTCTGAGTAAAAAATGAAATTGCTATAGAAGCCACAAAATATCAAAGCATCTCATACAGTATTCTGAG
This sequence comes from Morone saxatilis, assembly GCF_004916995.1. NCBI lineage: Eukaryota > Metazoa > Chordata > Actinopteri > Moronidae > Morone > Morone saxatilis. Next base: position 3,440,915 of record NW_023340095.1, on the reverse strand, counting down.
GGGAAACTTGTTAGAGTAAACTGAGCTCCTTCAAAACCTAACTCCTCTTTTATTTTATCTTTAACTCAAACTATCTCATATTAAAGTTTTAAAACTTTTCTCTATGATTTGTTTTCAACACTTCTTTCATCGAAGTATAACATGGAATACTGTGCATACCAGTTCATTTGAAATTTAAATTTGTTTTAAATTTATCTGTAACACCACTTAATTGTAGTCATGTCAATAAAGATCATTTTAATCTGACAGAAAACAAACAAATATCATATAGACAGTTTTTCTGTGCATTAATAAAAACCTACATTTTCATTAAATTTGTATGCATGAAAGAGACCAACATGTTCATACAATTTGAGTTTATACTTTGCCATCGGACCTACAAACCACTTTATAGCCTATGTGAGAAAATATTGGATTGCAGTAAGGCTTATTTCCCTTGTCACTGTTAATGATTTAAGAGCTGCTAATGCACTGAGTGCAATAGAAACATAACCGGTGGGTAACAGGCAACCCCCACCATCTGTCTGTCCTCCAGCAGAGCTCCCATAACACAAGGTCTGGATCTATTAAGTGGCCTTGACTGTATATGCCCTGAGGCACAGCTTTTATGTGACACTCCACAAATGACATCATAGATCCTTCAGGTATAAAATGGCCCCTCATCATTAAGCCATGTGTGATTTATAAATGTCCAGGAAACTGCTTAGTTTAATGGATTTCACATGGTGCACTTGTACAAGAAACAGCACACACCCCCTCTATTTGATGTATTCTAAGGAAGTTTAAAGGAGCAAAGATGGATGATGCATATAAATATAAAACTTTAGCATATCACATATGCTATAGAAAAACACAAAACTTCAGATTTTGGTGAAAAAGTTTGGTGAAAGTAAGCTAATTGAGATGCTGCAGGGAAGCCAACCTTCTCAACTTCTGCCTCAAGGGTTCATTCAACAGGGAAAGCATACTAATGTTGAGATGAGTGTGAAGTTTCTATTGCTTAAACAGAAGCACCTCAAGGCAAGTGATATAAGAAATGTTCAAAATTTAAACCACCCACAAGGTTTTGATAGCTCCTGTGTATATGACTCATGGCAGCAGTAGTTGTTGAATGCCTACCAGGCAGACCTTTACAGCAAAAGACACCTGTGGGTTTTAGTTTTTTGTTTTTACAAGTGTTCAGACAATAAGGTGTTTATCTTACCATATAAATATTGCTGCACAGACCTGGAATCCAAGGCAATTTAGTGCGGCGGATGCTGTTATTAACAGGACAACATTGCTTTTTCAACAATACAAGCTTTTTCTGATCTTACACCACTTGTAGTGTAGTCTGGTTAGTTACAAAAACAAATTGGTTAGTTTTAGGGAAAGATCATAGTTTGGGTTAAAATGACTAATATATGAAGGTTAGGGTATCTTCATAATCATAATTACAGTTGGTTAAGGTTTCGGGAAAAACCATGGTCATGGTTGGTTTCCCGTCTCAAAATTCACCATTTCGTTGACCAATCCAACCGCCTCAACCTTCTTTCTCTGTGGACTTTTTGGCTCTAC
>NW_023340095.1:3424172-3439268 GCF_004916995.1 Morone saxatilis | reverse complement strand
AACAGAAATAAATGTTGTCTTTAAGCGTCCTCCTTCTTACCATATCTGCTGCTCTCATATGTGAAGACTGATGGAAATTCTGTATTCTTCCTTTCCAACGTAAAGGACACAATAGTTTCAAGCAACTGGCATCCTTTGAATACTGTCTGTTATTGTGCTAGTATAACATTTCAGTCACTCAAATGCTCTGCTCTTTGAGGTAGCTCTCAAAGAATCTCAACCATAAAGGACTTTGGACAGCTAATGAATGTAAAAGTCAACAGAACTAAACGTAAACACTTTATTCATCCACCCATTTATCCATCCATCCATCCATTCAGGGTGGCCATCTCACACTGTATAAGAGGAATATACCCTGGACAGATATCCAGTCTATCACATGGAGCCACTTAATTCACAGCAACTTCACGCTTGCTTTATTCATCCCTAAGGTGTTGAAAGGAATTCTGGAAATGGCAGGAATGCACCAAATGGAGTAGAACAAGACAAAATAGAAAAAAATAAAGATCATACTGTAATTGGCTTGGCTTTCAGGAATGCTAACAGCTGTATGTGTGGCATGTGTGCCTGTTTCATCTTCAATCGACAAACAGCAGGTATGGTCAGTTCATTTTAGCAACAATGGATTCTTATAACAGCCCGTGTTTCACAGTTAGAAAATATAATAATATCCACAGGTATGTTTGACATGTTGTAGATCGATCCTATATCTACCACCACCTATACATCATTCTCATTTTGGGACATATGAGATTGCTTCAGAGAATGGATCACATACTTTATATCTAGAACCTAAGCTGTCATGTCCCACTTTTTATAGTTCTCTCTATAGAGAGAGAAGCTGAAAGCGGGACAAACTGCATGCATATACTTCCTCTCGTACACTACACACACATTTTAACAGAAAGGGAAACACAGCCCCCTGTGAATTTATTCCTTGAGCATGTTCTGTTCTTCAAAGCCAATTCAAGCTCATGCATGTCTGCATCCTATGGAGGTTCGCTGTAGGAGGATTAGCATAATGAGGCAGCACTGCAGCACATTAAACAGCTGCTTCTCCAGCCCTTTCTTCACCTGCACCTCAGATCTCGTCTTTCACTCACAGTGTGGATGACCGCCACCATCATCACACTCTGCGGGTCATCCACTGGCAGCAAAAAGAGGTGTGGGGTTTTAGTCTGACATTGGGTGTGCACATCAAGCCTGTAAACCAAAGTGTAATCAGATGTAGATATAGAGAAGCAGCATGGATTAAGAGTGTCTAAATGGAGGTGCAATGAAGGACAAAATGGTAGATAGTAAATGGAGAACACGGATGGTATGTGGAGTGGTGCAGAGCTGCTAACAGGGGCTCAACGTAATCAATATTGTTTATGAGAAAGTGTGCATTTGTGTGTGTGTGTGTGTGTGTGTGTGTTTTGGTATTTGGAAGATAAGGAAAATGTGCAGTGCTTAAGTACAACACTAAATATCTGCAGGAAACTGCAGTCCCCTGAAGGTGAACAACATTGGTGGCACAAGTAAGATTGGCCTGGACCTACTTAAGATTTGCTTTCCTCTCCTATCCACCAATGTACAGATACGTTTATAAATCTGACTTCAAGGCAGACTTAAAGGCAATCTTTAATCCAAATGTAAAATAGAAAACACTCAAGAGCACATACCTTCACCAAGACTTCACATTTATTTCACCTGTAAATATATTTTGATAGGTTTTTTAAAAGTGCATCTTGGAGTGGCATCAAAACATACCGAAAATCAAATTTACATCTAAATTGTGGAGAGGTTGGGATGAATTTTGGTCATTGCAATTGTTTTTCACATTCTACACATTCACATAAAGCTGTCAAGATAATAAACTAGTTTCCAGCTATTTTTCAGTGTTCTCCTGTTCCTGTTCTCAGATTTTATGTTCATTTAAGGAATCGTTTTAGTTGTAAAAGCAGAAGCAGCTAAGACTAATCTTTTTTGTAGTCTCTCTTCCAGTAATTCCCCCCCCTTTTTTCATTTGTTTTCTGGGCTTGTTTGTTTCTTTAGCACATTTCACAGGCATCTGTTCCAACAGCCCCTCCCATTTCCAAGTTGCTATGGAAGCCATCCACACATTTTCCCCGTCGGCGGAAAACAACAGCCTGGAAAACCTTTCATGGGCTGACAATTGCTATTAACAAGTGGAGAGGAGGCACCTCCATTCCAGTGGCTGACTTATTCAAATCACTCCTTCTCTGAACAACTGGAATGATAAGAAAGCAGCCGTATCTTATTACGTGTAATCATAATTGACAGGTATCCAGAAACAGATTTAGTGCACGTGGGTTTGTGTGTGCAACAAGCACAAAATATGTGTGTCTCTTCTGGTTTGTTGCAGCAAATAATGCTCAGCCAGCTGGAAAGGAAGTGTAACTGGAGAAAATATAATCTGAAGACAGAGGTACAGTGAAGCTGTGTGAAGCTTGTGTGCCTGACTATTTGTGAACCACTTCGTGTCCACTAACAGACCAAAGAATTTAGATTTTTCTCCTCATTTTTTGTGTAAAGGAACATAATCTGTATTAATAGAGTAGTTTTCTATTTTCTAAAACAGGAGAAAACTGTTTTTGGACGTATTTTGCAGAAATTACATCTAAGATTCAATCGATTGACTGACATTTGGACATATGTGTGTCTTGAGGATACACTGTCACTGCCGTCTCCCCCTGCATTCAGTGACTGTGAGCACCCATCGTGCTATCATTGTAAGTTTGTATCCCACTCGGAAAGTGGAAGCTAGTTAGCCCAGCTTGCTAATATTAGTGATGATCCCCACTAGACGTTACTTTTTCAATACCTTTCACTGGAAGCTCTCACACACTCGATGCTGGGTTTGTCCTGCCTTATAGAAAGGAGTAGGTCTATCTTACGTTAGCTATCTCTCTTTCAGAGTCCAGTTTTGGCGCAAACATTTTTTTGGGAGAGGAGGATTAAACTATTATAAACTATTTTTTGCACAGATTGTGTCAGTCTGAAGCAATGTTGGAGGCACTATCACTGCTGAAAATGTCATAAAATAACATTTCTTTTTGGTCAAAGACAAAGATATACACTGAACAAGAAAAAAACGTTTCCCTTGAGAGGAAACCCATACAAAGTTATGTAAAAGTATAAAGCGTTTTTTTATATCAAAGCAAACACTTAAATCCTGATGGGAGTGGTTTCTTCCAGGAGAACAATGCCCCCTCCACAGGGAACAGGGTTCACTGAATGGTTTGATAAGTTTGACAGTGATGTGAATCGTACGCTATATGGCTGTCACATTCACTTCCCATCTTAACATCCTGAGCGTTAGCACCCTCCGCTACCACCATAATCAACACCAAATGAGGGAATATCTTTCGGAAGCTGTTCTGGAGGCTCATAGTGAGTTTATTTCTGTAACTTTTCCCTCTCTGTCTGTCATTTTAAAAGCTTGTTTCAACTTTACACTTACCCTCCTAGTCAGAATCAAGTCAAGTAGTAGTTCTCTGATTTCTCCTTGGTGTGATAAATTGAAAGGTTTGTTAGGATATTACCAGTGGCAGGCGGTGTTAACTGTCTTTGGCTCAGCACCTCACCTGGTGTAAATCATCTCAATCCTGTTATATTGGATTTAGTTTCACACCTCCTGTCCTGGCTGCTCGGTATCGATGTGTTAAAATTGGAAAGTGCAAAGGAAAGAAGTCCCTCAGAGCTGCAGTTCTTCTGATTTGATGCTAAAATTACACAGTTGAAAAGTAATTTTCATTTGCTGCCAATCCAGTGGTTTAGGCACCATCTGGTGCTCCTAATGAGTTCATGATGACTCATTACCTGCTTTTGTTACGCTCTTGAATGGTCCTGAGACGGCAGAGCTCATACAACATCATCTAGCCTACAGTTAAGTCTGCGAGTCCTCGATATTCCAAAACTAACTTAGACATACTGTTTCTAGAAAACTAGAAAAAGACACCAACTGATATTTTTATTTTTATTTTTTTAAGTTCTAAACTTTCTAGTTTGAATTTCTAACTTTTCACTTTCCCTAAACTCATGCTTTAGTATCTTCATGATTATTATACTCTATATTGCTATTGCCAAATCTATTGCAAGAGTGAGGGAAAAAAAGTTGTCTGTGCTCAATTTGCTGATATGTTTTCAACCTTTCCTCATCATGTAGATAAAAATGTAATCCAGGCGGCACTGCTTTTGATGTATGTTTCTGTGCATTAATTATCATATATAAGAGACAGGGTTGAACATATTATAACATTGTAAGATAATATGACATAAGATAACATGATGATATAATGGCATTGATAAAAAAAATGAATTGACATGAGTGAAGGTGTGCTGCATAGATTGTGTGTTGTAAAAACATATAAAAGGAAACAAAAGCCACAGGACAGAGGTGTGTGAGGGAGAGGAGATCTGCCAAAGGACTGGCTGCTGCTCTGGCTCATATGCATGGAGCACACCTGTGCTATGAAACAAGTCCAGGTGTGCCCCATACCGCCGATTAACCTCTGTTTTCTGTCTCAAGGGCTGCAGAATCTGTCAGAGCAGCAGCAGAGTGAAGCAAGCACAGGGGCAGGGCATGTAAGACTACAGGATCATTATACAAAATGAGATAACCTGACGTACAAATACTTGAGATGACATGATGTGACATTATATTCCACAGCATGTTGTGGCAGCAGTTTCAGTGCAAATATCCACAGTGGACAGTGAGTCAGCACGTTTAGGGGTTAAAAGATTTTCCATTTGGAGCAAAATGCCTCTTAAACTGGTGCTAGTAAACTATGTTGGAACTGATGTGTTTTGTTCATTCTGGGAGGGAAGCCAGGCAGCTCAACTCAGCTGGTCAACAGAGGGCATAATCCTACCATGGAAGAGAGGATCCTTTCAAAATAAAAGACTGCAAACAGTTTTTTACATCTGTGAGCTTTTGACGCCTCACTTATAGTTTGCACTGAATGAGATTAGGATTCTGACTAAAATGGTTCAGACATTAGGACAAACGGCACCTCATCTTCTTTTGCAACAACAATTCAAGGTCCTTTGCTGTGTGTCACCCCCTTCTATCTCCCCCTTTCCTGACACTCTTTAGCTGTCACTTGTTTTGCTTGATTCAAAGTGGGATAATGGATAAAGATCAAATCTCTAGAGCTAACAATGGTGAACACGCTTGTTTTATTTTACTCTTCATGGGCACATAGCAGTGCGACAACTGGCTTGAATCTGCAAGGTCTTGGTTAGAGAGATGGGAGGCTCCCGTGTCTATATAGAAACATTCTAAACTTGTATGTATGTATTTTCTAACCTAAATATGATTCCTTCAAGATTTAATGGATGTGTAAGGTGGGTATGTCAGGTCCGAAAATACAAACACAGCTCATTACACAGTCCATAACAAATCATTCTGCTGCTGGCACCACTCCTCCTGACCCGGATTCACAATAGGTGATATTTCTGGCAGCTAATAACTGTATAACTAATAATGCAGTTTGTCCACAGCATAGAGCGAGGGAAGCCTATGCCTCTGGAGGTCTGGAGCTCGGCTTCCCAGAGTCTGATCCCCTCTGTCCCACTGGAGTCAGCCCACTCTCTGCCTACTCCGCTCCCTCCCCGCACCAGCTGAAGTTTGGATGAAATTTACTGCGTGCAGACACAGCTTTGTTCTATTTTGATGCAGTCATGGCATGTTCTCCGTTTCTCCATTAAGCAAGATCCCTTTTAATATGTCTTCTCCTTCTCGCCACGTTTTACTCTCAAACAGTTCAGACATAATAATGATCTTTATCCTGCTTCGTGAATTAACAACATCTATTAACAGAACGGTGAAAAACATGCGAATAACAATTAAGATGATACTCCTTTTATATTTAAATTAAATTCATCCATCCTCGCACTTTACTGAGGTTATACACAGAAAAAAAGTTCAACTTTACAAATGAATTCATGTTTTAGTATATTATATGCCATAGATACATGCTAACACTTAAACATGTTCCCAGTCTTCCGGTACAGTGTAAATACAGCACTTTAAAAACCTTAGACCTGCAAATGTGCTAATCAAGATTAGTCTCACGCATATAAACTAAATCGGGAATTATGCATCATCTTTCTAGAAATGCAAATGCTTGTTTGTTGTATTTAGCCCATGACTTGTTATAATGACTTCACCTGACCTGACCCAAAGTTATGGGAAAAAATTATAATTGCATTTCAAATCTGCATAGCACAAAATTTAATGACAGCTGAGAATAATTAAAATGTTTTGGGGAAACTGTTGGTGTGACCCAGTTTTAAAAGTCTGCTGGTTTCTCAAGGATTTTGTTTGTGCAAACAATCCACCACCTCTAAAAAATTAATTTTCAGGGGCTTTCACTTAACGTCTGTGCCTCACGGAGTGCATCGTCCTTTACTAATTTTAAAGGGAAGTGAGAAAGGACAATAACTTGCTCATAAATAAAGATCAAGGAGCTCTCACTCTTTTCACTACTAATGTAAGAGTCATAATTAGCAACAAAATATTCTTGTACTGTTAATGCTTTTACCAAATTTCAAGGAAAGCTTCCTGACCCTGAACATTTTCAAAAAAAGGGCAGAGACAAAAAGGCCTAAAAAACACATTATTACCAAGGTAATAATATTCTTAGGTTTGATATGAGGCTCTTGAGAGTCGACTAATTTTCAACAAATCAAAATAAAAATCTCAAAGAAATGTTACATGCAAATAAAATGCTTGATTTAAAAGGCTTGGGTATATTTGTTGTTTCAAGCATTCAGTTTTATATGAAGAAGGTTGGAGTGAAACAATAGTGTGCCTCTATGTTTCTCACATTTTTGGTCCTTTAGTCACCTGACTGCATGTGTTTCTTCAATAGGTGCATGTACCCTTCATATCACACTGGTCTCACTCTGGAATATAGTGAGTTTTGCTGGTGGAAAGAAATGACAGTATAGACATACTGTATATTAGAAACCATATATTCCAAACTGCCATAGGCAACTGTGAAAGGTTAAATAATTCCATTTCAGTTCAATATCCACAGACCGGAGGCTCATTGCCTCTCTGCTGTCCTGTAGTCCATGTATATCAGGGCCTGGATCAGGACATGAAAGGGTTCCATGTCAGTGTAGGTTCGCCACATATAAACACCAGCTCACACCTGCAGGCATGGCGGGCACTCACATTTTAAAACTGTCAGTGGATATGCCATGAAGGTAGAAATATAAACACAAACAAAAGCAGGGTGAGTCTTGAAGTTAAATAATATTTCTTAAGTAACTTTTTTTCACATGGGACATGAGCCCCAGTCTTCTGGGTAAAAGTGTGTTTGTTTGACGCATGAAACTTTTTCAGGCTCAAAAACACCTGTCTTAAATTGGCTGTGATATAGGCTTTGGGAAAAACAACTTTAACTTCAGTCTGACCCTTACAGTGTGGATGTTAAAGTGCTGTGTGGAGAAACTAATTGAATCCAGGGTGAATTGCTAAAATCATCCAACTTGGCCAGGAAAAATACAGTGAAAAAGCTACACTACACTACCAAACAGCAGACAGACAGTGAATAATGAACATAGAGGAGCATTTTAGCTTGGACTTACATTCACCAGCTTGACTGAAACACAACTCCAAATAAGTGATCGACCAAATGGGTTTTTCCAATGCTGATTATCTCAAAATGTTAGATAATCATCTATCACTGCTCCAAATGAATGAGAATGTTGCTCTATAACTTCTGTTTGCTCAACATATTAACTTAAAAAGGTGATAATAAATGTCATAAGTCGCCCCCAAGTGGTTAACAATCAGTTGTTGTAGGTTAGAATTCTTAATTTTTCATGATATCAAATCCCAATTTTAATACTTTATGGCAGGCAGTTCATTCAATGTATATGCACTCATATACATATACAGTACAATCGACATACTGCAAAGGACAACTGTCTTATATGGGTAGTGTGTTATTCTTAACCAAGTATTCTTGCGACAGGAACTATTAAAACACACTTACTGACTACCACTACTGAGAATTTAGAATATGATTTTGATGTACCTAATTGTGATCCATTCGCTCCCAGCCAATCCCCTCAGTCAAGCCAGCAGCATGCCTTGAAATCATTCGGATAACATGCAATCAACATGCAAAAGAGAAAAAGACTCCACATCTGCACTCTAGACAATGATGTTCTATCAGAATTGTGTGTCTGCCTTCCACCTGTCTTTATGCTCCATACGCTTCACAGAGCCAAGCAGGGAGGGCTGCTGGGAAACTGCAATCACAATCATCTCCTTTCAGAGCGGGTCTCAGATTAGCTCTCCAGCTGTTTCACCGGTTACACCTCTTTCATAGGGCACTGACACCAAAAGATCCAGGCAATATTACAACAAACACTGCAATAATTTGCTTTGACACTTCACTGAAAAGTGCTTGATGAACATCGGAATAGAAATTCTGAAAAACTTATTTTTTAAAATTAGTCCTCTTCAGCTTAATGCTTAACGGCAAAAGCAAAAAAAAACGACGGAAATGGGAGTTCAATGTGTTCATCTGATGACAAGAACTCACTAACATTCTTATCTTGTCTTTGTTGTTTGTTTTTCAATTACAATGGCCCAGTGGAATCTAAGAAGCTTATATACAACAAACCAATGATATGCTGGCAGTGGTTGAGTAAGAGTTGAACCAATTTCATGGATTTTTCTAATGACTTCATCATGTGGAGGACAGCCAGCATCGTACAAAGAGCTGACAGCTGGATTCATCCTGATGTCTGTAAGCAGTACGCCACGTCTCTGCAGTCTTTCAATAGCAATTCAAATCCTGTTGTGGACTTTCTGACATCTGCCTAGAACCATACATATATTTAAAATGAAAAAACACTGTCACTTGTCAAACGCTATAAAGCACTTGCCAAAATTATAGTCCATTGCTGTCTCACAAGGTTGGCAGTGAAAGCACTTCAGTTTTCTTGCTTTCCTGTCAGTTACACGCCATAGGGAAGCAAGCAAGCTCCCTGTCTGATTTTAGTTAGACCCTAAGATATCATTATAATGTAACTGATGGTCAACATGTTCCAGGATCAATAGAATACTGTATTGTTTGAGTTTTCACAGCTGACCGAATGCCTCAACGTTCCGGAGAACTTGGTACAGAGCTTTGGTGAAAGCTCTTTTTCAGGCACATTTTCCTGAAACTCTCTACAGGGAGTGAGGTGACAAGAGCCCGACTGTTTTCCCATCAGTGGGAGCTCCCTGTGGTACGTGGGTTTTCTCTCTGGTGAGCCCTATAATGTGCCAAGGGGATTTTCTTTAGATTACACACGAGGCTTTGAAACATTGTTGCCCTGTGCTGATCTGTGCGCTTCATCAGTGCAAGCAAGCTGTTTGCTCACCGGAGGGGACCATAATGGTGCTACAGTGGGGAGGAAGGTAATAATAAAGAGTGCATGCTATGACATGCTATGTTGAGCACTTTGAGATTCTTACAGCAGCTTTTAGTCTATTGATAGATCATCTTTGTCAACCTGCTGTTCCTCATGTTGCTGATATGGATTCTAGGTTTGGGTATGACAGCTGATTATCCAGCCAGAACTGGCGACCTGGTGCACTGAGTCTGGTTTTGGTGGCTTAATTGGCTGAACGATTACATGCAAACGTCAATGCACTACTGTGGTCACAGAAGTAGGGTTACAACACATAACCTTTTGCTTTTTTGGCCCTTAAGTGGGTGTTCAGAGACCAATATCAGACCCTGTGTTTAAGTAACACAGGCTGCTGCATTGGTAGGGGGTTGTTGCTTTAGGTAGCGGTGAGACATTCAGCAAGACAATCCAGAATCCAGTTTGAGCAATTTTGGAAATTATGAGTTTGAAGTTTATCAAACATCAAAACACTGCACAGTGGTTCATATATACTGTAAGAGAAGATTTTGCAGAAGTTATCACAGCAACAGCTACGTTCACTTTAAGTAATCAACCAGGAATGCTTGCGTTAACATTATATGAGTGAATTCTGAATGATGTTGTGTTGCAGTTTGGAAAAAGTTGACCCTGTGTTTTATTGCATAGACGTGGGATACAGGGGTGCTGAGGGGGCTGCAGCACCCCCTAAAACCAGGCATCATAAAAGCCAACAAATGATAAAGAAGTGTGATGCAGATTTGCAGTAGAGAGAGATAGAGAGAGAGAGAGAGAGAGCGTGAACAAGCGAGAGAGAGGAAGCATGCGAATATGGACAGAAGTGTTGACGTGATATAAAAACTCTTTGATCATGAAGCTCGATGTTCCTCTACAGTTCTGTGATTTATCGGTGAAGCGTATGAACTCAACTACAGAGAGTGGAGTCTCAGTGACAGACAGATCTGCGTTATACACTCCTCTACCTTAAAAAACGTCTGTATCCTCACTATGCTGCATTATTATTAACTACGATGAACTGGTCGTGGGTCATGTAGAGGGAAAATGCATTCAAGGATAAGGTTCTGAGAACATGAAGCAATATATAGTATGTTGTCTTAGTCCATGTTTAATTTTACAGGCTTACAGTATAGTGTTTAATATTCATCCTCATGTATTCACACTCCGGTTGTCTTCCACCCCTAAGGTTACGTAGAGTTGTTATTCATTGTGCCATGACTGTCTGACAGTCTGTGTCACCATTCTGGGTACCTTCAGTGGGAGTTTGTGGTCTCTCACTATAGTCAGATAGCTAAAAGTTTAAGTCAGATAGACAGTGATATCTTGTGCTACTCCAGGCGTCTCTCTCCTTGCAGTTAGTTTTGCTTGTTATTTCTGTGTTGTTGACTGTGTAGTTGCTGTGACTACTTTGACATACAGAAAGTTCGCCGTCTGCTGTCGCGTAAAACATTCTCAGATTGTTGCAAATAAGAATTAGATGGTATCTTAGCCTTTTACATTGATACAAAAACATGAATAAGGTGCACAATTTAGTAAGATGTCATTATAAACAAGCCCTCCCTCAACGGTGAATGACCTTCAGCATCCCTGGTTTCATTTAAATGAATGACGACGCTGCATTTTTGCTTCAATCTGGTAATAAAAATACCACTTTCACTAAGCCACATACAGTGTACTGTATGGTCTAAATCACAAATCTCATTATAACCTGTCTTGGTCTTCCTGAGCTACATGAAAATCAGGCCCCAGTCCAGAAGGGCACGGTAATGCACACACAAGCTGTTGGGTATTTGCCACAAAAGCTAGAAGAAGAATAACGTACACTTGAACAGAACAGTTTAGTTTCAACAATGACAGTTTAGCTAGTGAGCTAAAAACTATCCATAAAACAAAGACATGGATGTCTCCAAAGGATGAAGTACGATCAGTGCAAAAGTTTTGTCATCCTCAGTCACGCCTTTCCGGTGAATTTTTTATATCTGAGAGCTATCTGATTCACCAAAGACACATGAAGTGGCTAAGTGTAAATGTGTTTTTAGCATGGATTTTCCTTCAATGCTTAACCCAAGACAGCTTAAAGAGATAAGACAGACTAAGAAGCAACAAAACAAATGAAAAGCTCCAAGCCAAATCTTAACCAATCGGGCTGTGAGCACAAGCCAAACACACACTGTTAAGAATCATGGCATGTGTCATTTATCTGCACTGTTCCCCACAGCAGATGCAGTCCAGCCCCAAAGCACTTTTATATCCTGGTGGCATATTGCTTTTCACAACAACATCCCTACAGGGGAATCCAAACAAAGTAAGATAATGTCAATCTACCGTTCAGTAAAAGCTGTGTGATCATAACTGTGGTTACGCCTACAAAAGAGAAGCAGTACACAGGGACAAATGCTTAAGAACCCCCCTTCTTAGCTGTGAGTCTCGCCTCGAGTACTTGGATAATCCACTGGGAGAAAATCACTCTCTAAACCAATGATCCACAGAATTACTTTGTCTCTTCTTACACCAGTCCCCGTTCTCAACGCATGACAAATGTACATGCTAGTGAGAAGCGTGTTGGTGTGAGCTACTTAATCCTTTCAGCTGGAGCATCTCTGTAAATATGAGCAATCTGGCTAATGGAAAACAAAACTAACAAGTACATTAGAACATGAGTAATCACCTGCATCCAGTACACATTTAAAGTGTGTACTTCAGCGAGAATGCTGCAAAAAAAACCAACCCTGGTAAACATTTATTTTCCTCTTTAATATCTGAAAGGATTGGTTCACGTACTGAAACTACTCATGCTTGTCTGTTAAATCTACAACCTTTAAGTAGTTAGCTTAGCTTAGTATAAAGTCTGAAAACAGGGTTTAGCACTTCTAAAGCTCAGTAATTAGCACATGATATCTTATTTATGTAATTCATACAAAAAAGGAGTCTAAAAATGACAAGTTGCGGTTTCTTGGCAAGGAGCAGTGACTTCTGGGAGCCTCTGCTGGTTGCCTAGCAACGCACAGTGATGATTAAACAAATTAGATCTATTTTTCAAGTCTTTAATCTATAAGCTAAGCTAACTGTAGAGCTATTTCTTTAATATTTTAAGGAATATTCTTGAAATAACTGCTAAAATTGTGACACTGGCAGAGATCCATTTAAATCCATGTCAATATATATTTTTTTATTTCTTGGAGAAATTAGCATCAAACTATGGCATCTGTAAAATATTCACTAAAAATCAAACTGTGGTTTTAAAGTATGTAACAAACCATCAATGCTTCGATTCAAGCCGGGGATCATCTATGTGCTCCATCTCTGTCCTGTCAGCTTAATAATTGCATGCAAGGTACCAAAGTATTTTTTTTAAATCCTGTCCTACCAAATTATTATTATTATTATTATTATTATTATTATTATTATTATTATTATTAATACTAAATATTCTGCCTTCGATATTGACAGTTTAAGTTCAAATGCAGAAAGTGGAAATATCTTTAACAGTATATAAACCCCCCCCCCCCCCCCCCCCCCCCCCCCCTCCCCCCCCTGTTTTTCTGTTTATCTGTAATTCTGAAACAAAGTGCCTTCTTCAGAAAGCTGTTTTTTTTTTGCAGTGAAAGAGTACTAGTCTTTATAATATTCATATTGTTCAGAATGTGTCATTAGGAAAATTGTTGGTCTCAAAAGAAAAATGGCACTGCTCACATCCACAATTTAATGGATAGACTGGAGGAGGCAAGAAAATGAACAACTGGATAGCCGCCAGCAATGCATGCACATTTATTTCTCTCTCAAAGTCCATGGGGGGCAATGTCACAATTTTGTCCTCATTTTCCATTTTCTGCAGCTGGTTTTAATGGCTACTGAGTTCTGGCTGTAATGAGACAAGCACAGACTGTAGCATACAGCCAAGATGATTGAAATTAATTTCATGTTCCTCGGAGAGAAACTATCATTTCACACTATTAGCGTGGCTCCAGAAACCGCAGTGTCAGTTGGTCGGTCCATTGGTCCATTAGTCTGTCAATCCAACACCTCGATGTGACGCGTGAGTGATAACTCAGTGTCAATTAGATGTGTTGCCTTTTATATGTAGAACATATAAATGGTGCTGATCCATTCACTTTACATGTGCTGCCACAAACAGGTTTACTTTTCCACTTGTTCAGCATTTTATTTCATGGCTGTATAGATAATCAAACTCCTCAAAAAACTCAGCTGTACTTTGAGACAAATGGTAACACAGTGGTAGAAAGTAGTACATTTACTAAAGTACCGTACTTAAAGCTCCAGAAGGTCATTTTTATAAAAACATTTTTTGTGTCTTATTTGCTGAAACTTTCACTATATCCTGACAGTAATACATGAGACAGATAATTGTTGATAATCCTACTGCTCCTAAAACAGCCAATCAGAGCAGAGAAAGATGCAGATTGCAGATTCAGATTATTAATACACAATATAGTCAACAAATAAATGTTGATGTATTGTTATAGATAAAGATAAAACTTAAATGATACCCATGCGGAAATTCACAAACTACCCAGCAGTGAATAAAGTAATCAAAATTAGGTCCACCTTTAGCTGCAACAGTAAAGTGATGAACACAATAATACATCGATAATCACAATCTTACAACATAATACAATTCTGAAATGGACAATTGTTCATAATGAGTATTTTCACTTTTGGTACTTTAAGTAGATTTGCATGCTCATATGTTTACCTTTAACTTTGTGGTGTTACTACGTTTACTTCAGTTTCCTTTTCATGCATTATTTACTACTACTCCTACAGTTTTTATCATATCTCGGACTGACAGCGAACGCACTTCTCTATAGGGATCATGCAGTTTTAATTTTCCTATTCATACTTTCATGTATTTGTTATGCTCGTCTCTAAAACGTCAATCAGAGACTGCTGCAGCTGAACCAGAATGTTGCGAGTCCTCACTAAGTGAAACATCAGTTGAGTTCTCAGATATTTGCACTGGCTTCCTGTGTGTCAAAGAATTTACATTCAAATATTATTGTTGGATGACATAGCACTTGGTGGTTGGTTTTGGGTCATGCTGCATTTCGGCTACGTTATGAACCGTCCACACCTCTCACATAGGGACTGTGCCCAGGGCTAAAAACTAAACAGGGCGTTCAGTTTCAGTGCACCATATATCTGGAATAAACTCCCAGAAAACTTAAAATCAACTCTCAGTTCTTTCAAATAAAGCCATAAGACTTATGTCATTGCGTTTTTGTTAAATCAAATTTGGGAGTATTGCACTATAGCCGCACTGTGTTTTATTCTTCTTCTGTTTATTCAGAGCTTTGACAGAATCATCTGAGCTTATTTTCTCTTCTATTTTATTTCATTCTATGTGTCCTTTTATATTGTCTTGTGTTTCTTTTACATCTTGTTTTATAACAATGTTTTTTTATGTCTTATGTAAAGCACTTTGAGTTGCCTTGTCCTTGAAATTTCTTACATTTCAAAATAAAAAAGTACCACAAATGCTTCTTTCTGTACAGTGTTTTCATAGTAATCTAGTGCAGGAGATGATGGTGCAGAAAAGGCGTCTGATTTTCCAATGTGTGTGTGTGTGTATATATGTATATATACATATATACATATATATACACATATATATACGTATATATGTGTATACAGTATATATATGTATATATGTATATA
>NW_023340095.1:3414440-3424072 GCF_004916995.1 Morone saxatilis | reverse complement strand
ATATATACACATATATACATATATATATATATATATATATACATATATATACATACATACATACATACATACATACACACACATACATACACACACTATATATACATTTTACAGTGAATATTGTGGGCGCAAACATTTCCTTAAGGATGAAAAAAAACTGATGCCACAAAGAAGAGCTGAGGGTAGAGCTCATGTTGACACAATGTAGTGTGTTTAGAAAGTTAAAGGACCAGTGTGTAGGATTTAGTGGCATCTAGTGGTGTAGTTCAGATCGCGACTCCCTCGCCACATCCCCTTATAAGTGCAAAGGAGAAACTACGGTGTCTATGAAACACATGGAAAAAGCTAACGTTTGTCCCTTCAGGGCTACTGTAGAAAAATGGTGGTTCAACATGATGAACTCCCTGGACGGCGACCTGCAGTATCTGTAGATCTAAAAGGCCATTATACACTAATATTATACTCCACTTCTGCCTGCCAATGGTTAGCCAAGTCAGAACTATTGCTCAGCATTGTGCACAGGATAATCATGGCTCCACAGCGTCATTAAAGTTCTGGGGAATAGAAAAAAGTTAATTCTCTCCAACAGGTGGAGACATTACCAACTCAGAGCTCTGCAGAGAGGCAGACTGGGTTGTCAACACAGCAGAGCCTAAATGAATAACTGAATTCATCATCCTTTCTCTCATTTATTACACTTGATGGATGCTGTTCTTGTACATCT
This sequence comes from Morone saxatilis, assembly GCF_004916995.1. Lineage (NCBI taxonomy): Eukaryota > Metazoa > Chordata > Actinopteri > Moronidae > Morone > Morone saxatilis. Next base: position 3,423,348 of record NW_023340095.1, on the reverse strand, counting down.
ATCTTTGTGATATATCTGTGTTCTTTTGTTGCTAATATCATTATAGTGCATGGGGTGTGGCATTTGGACTCTGGCTACATCAAATAGATTTGAAATCCTGTCAAACCAGTTACACCCGTTCTTGGTTCATTATATATGTGTTTGTCTTTGTCCATTTTCACTCCGATACAGCCTTTAGTGTTAAAAAGGTTTGCCTGTTTGCACAGTTAATGTGTCATCAATCATTGTGTTCCAGTCTCTTCTTTTATCCATTGTAAGTTTGCTTTCCTCAAACTGAAAAGCACCCGATTCAACTGCAAACTGCTGGAAGATGCGGAGAACCTTGTTTCAACCAAAGTTAAGCCCAATCTGACAAAGAGAAAGCAGCTGAGTCTGAGATGACCATTAAACCCTTGTGATTAAGTAATAACATTTCACTTTAGTGGTATGTAATGGCCATGACAACCTCCCTAAGTGCATCTATAGACCTACTTTCAATCTTGTTGTTGCTGTCTGAAGGTCTTTTCAACACTAAAATACACTTAGTCCAGCACCAACGTTGATATCATCACTTAAAGAAAGAGTAAAATAAATGCTTTTAATATCCAGGTTCGATATTAAATGTTAATATTTGGCCTGCCATGTTTGTCGGCTGTATTCAAAGTCCCATAAATCATTTAATCAAGTGGATGATGCACTGGAGAGAGACCGTCCTCAAACGGGAACAGCGTCTGTCCTTCTGTCCTGATAAATCATTTATCTGACATCGCTCCTGCGCTGAAGCAACGCAGCTACCGATCAAATGTTCCTACAGAGCAATCACACAGAGTTTTTATGTCATTTAAATGCCCCACAACTTCCCCCACGTGGTTTCTTTGTGCCTCGCAACTTATCCGAGCAGCAGCCAACTTTATTCCCACACTGAGAGTTGTGTCTCACATAAACAAGAGCTCTTCTGAAACTTCCAATCACACAAAACAGCTCCACTCATGCAACGTGTATCGTGAGACCCGAACCAGTCGACGCACGGTGCAGCGACCCAACCAGCAGCACTCTTCCTACCTTTCCTTCACTCGAGTACCGCCGAGTGTGCTGCGCTGCTCCTGCGCTCTGGTTCATGTTTCAGCACCGTGGAGAGCTCCAGTGGGGGGAGGAAAAAAAGCCAATCAGTCCGCGGATCGATGAGCTGCTGCGGAGAGGGAACACAGAGCAGGGGCCGACGCGAGGGAGCCACTGAAACTAGTTTACTGGTTCGTCGTCCTTCTCTGTGACACGCATGGGTTCTCAGCCAATGATGCCTTGCGCGTAAAGACTTTGCTGCTGGTGAGCCAGCTTTGAGTGCGAGCGGGCTGCGCGTTCATCCGTCAGTATGGGCAAGTTAGTCTTCAGTGATTGAGACAGCATAACAGGCTATGAACAATCTGCTGCAGGACGCCGAAAATAAATATAAAGATTTATAATCCATCCAGAAAATGTGTTTTTTTCCCCCATAAATCCTAAATCATTACGCAGACTTCCTGGCACAGGAATTAACCTTTCTGCAGAAATACAAGCTATCATTCCACGGGGACAGATTGCGTAACACGATAACAACATCTTGCAGCATGTAAAAGCATCATGTTTAAGAGCTGCTGCATGGACACATTCCTTACACTTTGTGTTTAAAGCATGTAAAAATCTAATCACTCGATGTTGTCGGCATCTACTTTATCAACTTTCTCCATCATAAACTTCCCAACAGAGTGACTTTTAATTAATAATACATACACGCATATGGCAACAAGATTGAAATTGAAAGTGTCATGTAATGTTTGATTCTGTGAGTTTCATTTAATTCTAGAGCTTTAAACTGTGAATCAGAACATTTACATTCCAGTAAAACCATGATGTTAATGAGTTTCATATAATTGTGCAGATTCGAAATGGATTCGCTCAAAGTCATAAATAACCACTGACCTGAATGACATTGTCAAAACGTGAAACTTATTTCTTGGTGGAATCCCTTTCCCTGATTCACAGTAACTTTATCAAAACAAAGTAAATTCCACTATTTGTCACCCTGGGTGTTATTTTCAATAGGAAGAAAACAGTTGGTGTGCGACAACATGTCTTGTAGTTGCAATGGAGAAAGGTCATGGTGGTTAGACTCAGTGTGAAGCATCTTCATTAAATGCACTACCAAAATATATATTCATTAATGCAGCTCTAATTTATACTGCATGGTCATGTTTGAAATCTGAGGAAACAGTAGCTGTTTCGTAGCTTCACAAGTTGTTAAGTGTAAGTTTAAGATATTTTCTGTTCTGTCTTAAAAACAACTTGTAAATTCAAGTATGGTGAGCCATCAATGAACACAGAGCTTCTTTAGAAAGAGCACAATATAATAGGTAGGTTTCAGGAGGTAATTGTGCTGTGTAACAGTGTGCATTTATTCCCCGAACCTCTATAGAAAGCTGCTGAACAGTGCAGGTATTTTGTACCTTGCAAACCCAGAAATGTATACACTACCTGCAAATGTATTATCTGTGTACATAGCAATTTATTTATTTAGCTATCATTCCACACCATTTACTTTTTCTACTTTTTAGTGAAGAAAAGCACCACATACCAGATGTGTTCATTTTGGAATTTACCATTGCTCTGACCAGTGATCCAAGCAATTTCCGGTGTTTTCGTGCTCAGATGGGAAGGCAATGCATTTGGCATTTATAGTAAAGGTCTTGGTACTGTATTCACCTTATTACTTAAAGCAGTCTTGTGTTATTATTATATGAAAAAAAAACAATTGTATTACATGCAGGAAGCCAGCTATGCTTAACTGCTGTGACATTTTAAGATAATTGCATTGAAAAATGTTTCTTCTTGTAGTTTGAAGGAGACAGGAAATGTGTGACAGAGGGTGTCATGCCTGGTATACTTTCTTCTTCCGTTACATGGCGATGGTTCAGTGGCTGTCAGCTGTAAACTATCCAACAGCATGCGGCCAGAGTTTGTCCAGGCTACCCGGTGAATCTCGACATCAATAAGTAAAGGCCTCCCTCTCCCGTTTGCTTATCACAGAGCACTTTGAACGCCACTGCTCGCCTCCACTTGAAAGCATGTATCTCGTTTTAGAGAGGAGGAGATGCGACCTTTTGATGCATGAAAGGTCGAGGTGTGATAGGAAACGTGTCACTGTCCAACAGCCGAACACTAAAATGTCACCAGAAAGTGCGGGTCTGTACAGCGAACAACATGGAACAAGGCTGAGCTGGTGGGAGCTGAAAGTTTTGAATGCTGCACACCAAGGCTGAGCCCTTGCTGCAGCGGCCATGGGTTTGAATCTGACCTGTGGCCCTCCCCTCTTTCTCTCTCTCCCTTTTTGCTGTCACTCTTCAGCTGTCACTATCAATTAAACGCAATGAAAGCCCCCCGAAAACCTTAATTGCACACTGAATAGGAAGCATAGAAGAAATGCTGCAAAGAAAACTGCAGGGTAGCATATATGGATGTAGACAATGCAGGTTTCAAACTTATAAGGAACATTTGCTTTGCAAATGTTTGTCAGCCCTCAAGCATACACACAATGTGTTTGTGAGTAACACTGAATGTAAAAATAACTTTTGTTTGTTTACTCTACAGGGCACCTTTTAATTTTTGCAAATTTCTCCCCAGTCCATATGTCTGCCAAGTCACCCACTCACCTGTCATTCTTCATCACAACCAGCAGCAGCCTTCAGTTTCCACCAGCTCCAGTCACTTGATTCCCAAACCCACCTGCAAAACACATTTCTTTAACCACGGCTTAGTTCCTCAGAAAGCCATGACAGTGAGCCAGCATGCAATACCAGCACACTAGCTCATCTAAATGGAATGCAGTTATTATTAATATTCATAACGACTGCTATGAATTACACCTGTTAGTCTCATAGTATTTATTTCCAGAATCTCTCTTCTTGACTCACTAATTGCTCCTACAGCACGTAACAGACACTTTTCTCTATAAACAGCAGCAACTAATTTCAGAAACATATGAATCATTGTCATTTTGCTGACAGCTGTAGTGTTGCACAATTATAAGTATATTGTGGGATTGTTATCTACTTTTTTGTTCTGCAGCTGTTTTTGAGAGCACTATAGAGCATAACATTTCCACTCTGCTTACTGTGGCATTTTATTTGAGGGTCAAAATTAAAGTGCACTATAAAGTCTGTTCATATATAGGTCTCTCTCACAGCAGCTCTCAGGCAGCTTTGACTTACAAGTTTCCATCCAAATATATCCACATTTTAAATACGATTCCCAAAAATAAGCAACAATAAATGGGAATTGTGCATTTCACTGCCACATAATGTGAACAGCAGAAGTGGAGCACAACGAGATAAACACCATTCAAACCTCAAACGAATGAAAGCCACTTTTTGTTTGTTTAATGTATTTATTTGAGGAAGGTTACAGTCTCTGATGATCTGATGTTTTTGCCACACCAAACTTTTTGACTTCATCCAAGTGTATTCAGAATATATTTTATTTTCAAATTTTCGCCATTTCCACTGAGGTTTTTTAATCTTTGAATACACAAATGCACAAAAATGCATAATGTAGATGCACATAAAAACAGGTGGATGGAAACACACTTATCGTAGCAAAAGCACAGGTGTAACTAATAGCATTAACAGTGGCTCTGTTCTATTCAAGTGTCCCAGTGAGCCATGACAGTGTGACAGTGAGCCAGCACGCACAATACAGGACCATAAATGGAATTCAGTTCATCATTCATTTTATTAATTACACCTGTGATTTTGCAACTGTGGCTTCTTGCCAGATCATCTATTTAGCCTTGCGAGCCAATAGCTTTTTTCTTCTTACTTTTTTCATTTCCTGCCTGTCCTGTGTTTTGTTTTTTTTAACCCTGTCCACCTTTTGACTCCTGGTTTGTTCTGATTACCTACACAATCCTGACTTCTGCCAGGCACAATAAAAAAAACTTTGCTTTCAACCTGTCTGCCTTGTCTGTGAGTCATGCTTTTGAGTCCAAACCTTGGTGAGCCATTAAGAGTACTCAAGTTTGCTCTCAAGACGATTATTTTCTCTGACATGACTCAATCTTGTGAAACTCTTAGTTTTGCACAGGCGTACCCAAGTAGGTTCAAAGGTGAAAAGGTAAATTGACCTGTACACTATTTTTCAAATAAAATGGACCAAAAAAACAAAGACCAGCTTCTATAGAAGCAGAAGTTCCAAGAGCAAAATTCAATGTAGCAGTCAGCAGTTCCACATAAAGACCCAAAATTATTTAAAATGATATTGATACAGTTGAGTGCTCCATTTGCAAATCACAGAAAAGACAAAAGACATTAGGCGAAGATGCATATATTTAACATTACAAACACAGAAGACAACATTAAAGACTCTCCAATGTGCTTTTGATCCGGGATTAAGCTCCATATTTAATTTGAGCAGTCATTGCTGCACAAAAGAGTGCTTTACAATTTGTATTCACTGTTCAGAACATGGCTGGGGTCTGAGACAATGTTCCTGTTGTAGGCTGATTTGATCGTTGGAGCGGATTTTCATTTGGTGAAAGTACAGCAGCAGACAAACATTTATACTATGTTGTATCACAGTGCTGCAGAACACTCATAATCACAGAAGGCTTTCTCAAAGAAAAGTCTTTGTTTTGTCTTTTTGCACACAAATGCAATGTGTTCTTTTGAGGATAACAGCTGGTCTATCATCACACCCAATTATTTGTATGAAATGTGTGCATTTCACCATAAAATGTGCAAATGTTCATAGTTAACGCTGTGTAATAATGTTTCTCATATATTCAGTTTTTTTTTCAAAGCTGCAATCACAGTTTTACTTACAAGATTCAAGTTATATCACATTTGACTCCCTCTTGAACCACATAGGACCGAAGTACGAGGAATGTTGATTGAAAAAAATGTGTGGTGTAGTTTGGACTGAATCTCAATTTCAAAGAAGCGTGCACTTGGACTTGGCTCAGACTCAACATAAGTGGTCTTGACCGCAGCCCTGAAGGTAGAGCTTTGACACAAAATGAGTGCATACTGTTTCATGGAGTCACATGCCTGTGCTTTACTACACGGTTGAGCAGGCAGACTTCCAGCAGTCATGTTTTTCCTTTATCCACCTACAATTTGCACATACTGGGACATTTTTCTTGAATGCTCTTCCCTGTAAAGAATAAAGAAATGTGACTGCGCTATCCCCAAGACACTGTTACATCCAATCTGTTAAGAGATTGGCTACTATGGCGGATATGCTTACAGACAAAGCTCTCCATCCCTACAATAAGCTGATTCTGTGCATTCAGTGCTGCCACACTGCCCTTGCCCACATGGGTGCCAAGTGTACTAATCCCTGACTCTTTTATAATCTGTGGCCTGTGGATAATGCGCTTGATGTTACATAATGATTTTTTTTTCCTTCAGAACCTGTTCTTATTTTAGTTACTTGGAGCCACTCTATTTTTGCTTCTTTTGATTGAGGTATTAATACATTGTTTCCTCTGTAAAAATGTTCCCTCTAGTTTAGTATTTGATTATTTTTAGACACTAAATAGGTTCTAAATTTGTATTCAGAGCAATGCACATGCAGGTTCACTAAATGATGTGTATGATGTTCCACTACAGTCAAAGCACAGCACAACTCTGACTTTGTCCACTCAGAAATTCCTTTTAATCTGTCTCATCTACTCCTGGGTGCTATTCTGGTCTCATTCACGCGCTGCATGTGCTTTCTCTTACGGTATGATGATCGATTCCTGTTTGATCTACATGACAGAATTATTCCCTGCTGATGGAGCCGAGAGCTTTGCAGTCCACATGGAGGAGGAAGTTCACAGGGGCGTTGGTCAGGGAGCAGTGCTGTGTCAGTCCATACTCACCTCCTGATGTCACAATCTGTCCATCAGTCTGCCGGGCAGAGTGATGTGTTGTCTCTACTTTGCTTCAATCAGCTGCAGGAAATAGAAGAGCGAGGTTCATCTCTCCTTCAATTCTCCTTCAATCATCACTCATCTTTTCATCTAGTCCCAGAAGTGAGTCTGCATGTTTATTTGTATGTTCTGCATGTCCTTTTTTCTAAGTTCTCTGCATTTCAGTCCCTAGCTGAGGAGGTGCAATTTACACGTCTGGTGTGTTACACTTGAGCAAGCCAGCTTGACAGCCGCTCACAACCATTAAATAAACCTCTACCTCGACTCCCCCACGATGCCAGACGGCGTTATTTGTACCCACTGCTTTCATTAGCAGTGACCACATCAACTGATGTCTTTACACCTCCCATACAGTGGAGGGATATTAGTATGAGATGGATGCAACTGTTCCCCTCAACAGATGAGACAAACTTGTCTTCTTTTTTTGATGGATTCCCAGAATTGTCAGTGCTCCTGGTGGGCGTTAATCATTGGACTTTTATTTATATCTGTAATAGGAAATTGTTTTTCTCAGAATAGATATAGAAAGTATTACTGCAGTAAGAGTCCATGTTTGAAAAGGGAAAAAGGCGTCCAGAGCCTCTTTATAGTGAATAGAGTTACTTTCAGCTTCCATTTTTGGAAGCCTGTGCAGTACAATAATCACAATAATGAAACCTCTCATCATGGATGTGTATTCCCTTGACATAATTGCTTTAATCAGACTGTTTTATGAAATAAAAGGAAATAAAGTTTAAGCTTTAAGTATAAATAAATGTAGAGTGATTGCAGGTTGAAATAAGAGGGGACCATCATCCAAAAGGTATTGAATTGATGTCTCAGAAGTACAAACACCATTTATTTGACCCCTTCTTGGACCCTGTACTTACCTGTACCTGCCTGTAAGCCTATATACGCCTTCACTTTGGCAATAAATCATTGAACTCATCCTGTCTGCCTGCTTTATCAGCATCTGGGGCTCACACTCACCCGCTGTGACAACCACAATCTTTTCCTTAACCAAGTGTTGTGGGTTTCTGAACATAACCATAAAGATATTACACTGCAAAAGCAAATGTTGCAGGAAAACAAATAAAATATGTTGTCCAGGAACATTTTACTGATGCACCCAATTCCAACATTTTACGACTTGCCAGATACATTAATTAGGTTCCCTGAATGTGTTCATTAGAAAATATAATTCAAGCAGAATTGCATTCATTTTTAGACACATTTGCAGTTTCAAATTGGTATATATGATGTATATAAAGAAGTTGGTTCTCAGAATAAAAGGCATTGAAAGAAATCAGCAACCGTCGCTGCTCTCAACCTCTGTAACGAAAATAATTGCCACCAAAGTTCCCTGTTCCTCCCTGCACAGAATCAGCACTAAACATCAGTATTATACATCATCCACTTGTGACCATTTACTTTGGAGTAAAAAAAGGACGAGTGGAACCATTCGCTCCTCCGTACACAGTGAACTAGGTGGGTTGACCTTCCTGCCTCCATTCTGATTACCTCTTCGACTTCTCTTAAAGTGGAAGCTGATCTAATCAGAACCTAGCCCATGCAGCACCACGGTCTAATTCTCTTTTCATGCATTTTTCACATTACCATTCTGTTTCAACATGCAACTCTTCAAGCCCGTTTTCAAGCTCGCTCTCTGGGGGGTTCTTTCCCTCACCTTTTCATATGTCGGCCATTAATTATGAATGAGACAGAGGTCTCTGAAGAGAGTCAGAAGAGCAGTGATGGTATGGGCCAAGGGTGGGTGGATATGGGGTAATTGTGCACTTCCTTGAACATGCAGCACTGCAGGACCTCCTTCCATTTCCTCTTCAAGTGTTCAAACTCATAAAACCTTAGGAAGTCTCTCAGAAATGCAACTGTTGTTAAGGAGCTTGAAGTAAAAGATCTGGGGCCTCATGTACTAACGTTGCGTCAAACAAAATTCGTGCATACGCCATTTTTCACGTTCACGTTCGGATGTACTAAAAGTGAAAT
>NW_023340095.1:3408741-3414340 GCF_004916995.1 Morone saxatilis | reverse complement strand
CACGGAAGTCTTACTACATGGAGGCTCTCTGGTATTTGTTTACGAATTTGGTGGCCCCCCAGTTGCGCAGTACCACTGTTGGAAAAAATATGGACAGCTGTACATGTGCATTTGTAATGGGATGCACTTTAAAAAAATTTAATATTTTCTAACATATGCCAACATCAAATAAGTGCATCAATATAAGACATAGAAAGCCAGCTAATTTTACTTTAGTTCAACAGCCATAAGCCCAGCTCACCGTCTGTCTTCAGCCTTCTATCTCACAAAGATCTAACCTATTAAAAGCCAGTCCGAGATTTTTCAAAAGGCTTCTCTCTCCTTTTCTCTTCTCCCTCCGTCCACCTCAGGTCAGCAACACTCGCCAGGTGATCTGACCCAGTCCCGGGCATCCAGGGCAGCAGGACTAAGCTAACCACCTAACACCAGCTACATTTCCCAGCAGTTACTTTACTGTCTATCAGTAAATTACCAAGGAAAGGGACATCAGAGGGAAAATAAGAAAACATTTTGTCCATGAAATATGATCCAGTTTCACCAAAAATGTCTTTGAAGCTGTTATTTTAGGGTAGAAAAAACTGCATAATGTTGCTTTAACTACATTCCAGTGCAGTCACTCATTTTATGTGGACAGTAAGTGACAGACTAGGTACAGATTCGACCTTGAACGCACACTCGCTGCGAGGAACGGGGTCGTTTCCACTTTTCTGTGGATTGTCTGCTGCATTCGGGACTGGGACTATGACACACTTCACTGTAGAGTATGGGTGCATGGCTGACAGAAAATGATTAATGCACGGGTCTATTTAAGACTTTTTTGTAATTACTGAGAGAATAGAGGGAGAAAAACTAAATCCACAGAGGGAATAACCCTCGCAGTAAGACTTCTGTGATGAACTGAGAACTGAGCCTGCGACACATGTACCATAGAGAAATGTTATAATATTTTAATGATGTTTGACCTAGTGCTTGAGAAAGTTCTGTGTTATAAGTACAGCTATGAAAACGGGATAACCATAGTGATTATATGAAAATAATAGAATGCCATGCTGGGAGTTTATGGTAATACGTTTAATTTAGTCGTTTTCATTTCATATTGATAACACTTATTAAACCACAATGCCTCCTCACAGGATCCCATTCTTATAGGAAACAGCCATGACTATGAAATGACTTTCAGAACTGTCAAGTTGTAACAGCATACTTTAGTTTGAAATCTATTATTTTAATAAAGCTAGCCTTTTAGCAAATTATATGAATCACCTCCTAAAACTGAGCCAACCACGAATCCATCCCTTCTTTCTGATTTTATATTCTGTAAAATAAATTCCTAACTACATATACGGTCATCTGTCTGCCTCAGTATCAAAGTAATGACTCAATAATAGATGATACCGTAAGGCCAACATAACAAAACAAGAGGTTACAACAAAAGAGAAAAAGCACATCTTGTCTTATTATATGTTGAGAGCAAAGGAAACATTCAAAGGTTTTCATGTGTCCTTCTTTCTATTTTTATTAAATGGTTTATAAGGTCCAGTGTGTAACATTTAGGAGTATCTATTGGCAGAAATAGAATATAATATCCATAGGTATGTTTTCATTTGTGTATAATCACTTGAAAATAAGAATTGTGTTTTTGTAACCTTAGTTTCACTAGGGAGCGGGTCCTCTTCTATGGAGGCCACCATGTTTACCGTCATGTTTCTGCCCAGACCAATGCACCAAACGCCGTAGTTTCTCCTACGCAATTGGAAGGTTGAGCTGTATTCCAGTGATTGCAATCTGCAACTTCACCGCTAGACACCACCTAAACCTACATACCGGTTAGTTAGTGTTACAGACCCTGTTTTTTCTTTACTTCTCGTGCATCTTCTTAAAATCCAGCTTGTAAACTCTGCTTTCACCTTAAGTGCTATAATGTTTATTATTATCATTCATCGTCTGATGGGGCTCCTTGAAGCTAGTGTTTAAGCTTTAATAGTAGTTACAGCACAGACTGAGTGACAGGAGAGGGCAATCAAAAACAGCTTGCTGCTGATGAAATGTCAGGTACACAGTATGATATGAAACAGAAACCATCATTCAAAACAAAATATAAAAACTACACAGGTTAACAGGTTAGCTACGGGACCAATCACATTTTATTTTCAGCTCCTCAAAATCAACTGAAAGAAAAGACCTGCCTAACCCAACAGTCAGCTCTCCGTACGGTAAGGAAAAGCAATTGCAACACATACAACACTGATGGATTACAATATGTGTGACCCACCAGTAATAAACACTAGCATCTGGTTCTGCATATTCCTGGACCCACTATGATCCAAAATGACAAAAGCTAAAATAAAAAGTGCTGTTGCAGTTTGCTAGCTGGCCACCTGAAACCTCCCAGTGCCCCTGATGAAGATATCATTATAAAGCTTTGACTTGTACATCTATTAGCCCGCATTCCTTTCCTGTCATGACTTTTTGGGCGGGTCTCTGAGTTTTGAACCACCTGATCAGCCAATAAAAGGACATCAGAAAGTGCATGATCACCCAGTCAGACTTAAGAGGAAAAATGTCTTTGTTGTGTGTGTGGTCTGGGAGGTTCATTAAAAATCCTTGGATCCAAACCCACAACTTTTAATCATTGTATTTCATCTCTCAGTTCACTTTCATACTAAAATCAGCCCAGTAATTAATTGTAATGATTGCTTCCAGTGCAGACATCGCGCAATCATGGACCACAGTGAGTCAATGCTGGGAGATTAAAAAAATAGGACTGAGTTCACCTTAAATAAATACTGCGAGAGTGAACAGCATTTATAACAGTATATTTAGTGTTGAATGAAATGCATAATCAGAGTAGCAACCCTACACTGCCATGTTAGCAGAATGCAGACAGACTTCAAAATAATCAATCATGCAGTTTAACACGCTAAGTTTGAATAAAACCAAAGCTAATGGAAGTGGAGTCTTATTTTATGTTTATCCAATACCATTACAGTATATTGTTTTATTTAGCTGTCTGAAGAGCACATATATCATCTGGCCAACAGTTCCATTTTTCCTCAGTACATAGACTCTTTATGGCTAATTGATTAGCACCCGGCCTGCCTGCAAATTGATCATGTATGAAGATGTCTGCTGCCTTGACACTCTGCTTTACTCAGTAGTTGTTCTACAGTACGATATTTTGAGCAGGAGCACTTCACTCTGCAGCTCATCAACATAACAAATCCATTAAATTAGAGATGACTGACACAAGTGATGTGAAGTTGGGCTCGGTTTTGAAAAAGAAAATTGGCATTGAGCTGCTTTGGTGCTGGTGCTGGCAAACTGGTGCACATGTTTTTTCCCCCTGTTTCACCCCAGCAATGTGTTGTGTTGAGCCCCAGAACCTTTATGCATATTGTTCACTCTGCTGTTATAATAAAGAGTCGGGCCACAGTGGACAGGCTGCAGAGGTTCACTTCGGAGAATTCATGTGGACAAAAGTACACATTCATGGAAACAAAAAAGCAATATTTTCCTTTAGAGTGTCAGAGGGATTGTTTATGACTGGTTGAAGTTATAATATAAAGCCTCCTCACTTCCTTTTTCCTCTGTCAACACATTTGAAATGAATCAGATTCCACTTTCTGGGGCTGTTAGAAGATATCTGCACCTTTCTGACAGATCAAATGATTTCTAAAGCTTCATATTCCCAACTCTTCTCAATCTTTCCTGCAGCCACTGTTGTGTTGTTGTTCAGAATTCTTGTAGCTATTTCTGTTTTCCACATGTTATGTTTACTTCCACATCCCACCGGCATGGCGTGTAAATAAATTAGCAACATGCACCTGCAGTGAGTAAATTTATGCAGTGATAATATTCAACTGTGTTGCTATTTTGGGCATGTTCAGTGTTAGTATGTCTCTTAATTTGAAGACAGACTCAGCACAGTGAAAATGGGATGTCTTTGTAAGATGTGACACACCTCAGATTCAGCTTCTTCAGGAGATCACAGACATATCCATCCATACCTGCTTACCCTTTGCAGAGTCCTTGGCTGGAGCCAATCAATGCTACACTTTGGACAGGTCGCCAGTTCATCACAGGGCTGACACAGAGAGACATACAATGAATTTGCTCACATTCACAAGCAATCAGCAATGAGCCTAACCTGCAGCCCCAGTCACAAACTCCCCAGCCACAGAGAGGCTCAGAACTCTTTCTGTGAAGCGGCAGTGCTAACCACTGCACCAGCGTGCTGCCCTTTGTCAAATTCTCACCTGTGGCATGAAACCACTTTGCTCTATGTTGGAAAGGCACAGCTTATACAGAAGCTTCACAAAAGAGATGGTGTTGCCAAGGCAGTTTAGAAGCTTATTTGAAGGCAAAGGGGATTGTGGGGAGAAGTTTTTTTTTACATATAAATATCCAAAGAACCACCTTTAGGACCTGCAACACCATTGTATTCAACTGACTAGGACCTCTGCACAGACAATATGGAGAGCAAACTCAGAATCTCCATTAGTGGACTTGATAACAGTGTTACAGTATGACTGGTTCCTATAGTACCTCTCAAAAGAGCTTTAGACTCTGCTCAGTTTATAATCAATGGCCATCACTCTCACAGTCACTGACATTTCAGTTACTCAGCAGCTCTCAAAATAATGTTGAAAAGAAAAAAATCTGACCACTTTATTGAGTAGGACAAAATAGGTCAGAAACTTGATTTATTTCAACCAAAAAAATTATTACAAGCCAGGCCCCTAGCAACTGCACTGGGATGTGAAGCTATTTTGGTGTAGTGGCCACACCGGGTATTGCAGCTTCTGTGATCATCACAAGCACAGAAAGCTTTTTTCCCCCTCACACCATCACTGGAAAGGGAGTGCCTGTAAAACGGTGAATACATATTTGTCAGCGTTAAACCCTCTAAATGCCCCTTTTTATTATCAGAATTTGATCCATTCAGTCCAATAACATTTGGAACGTCTAGAAGAGCCGTGTGATTAAATTATCTTATCCCAATAATGTGTGCGGGGAGCCAGCAGGAAGTCAGCTCACTTGGCTGGCAGAAGTCTCAGACACACATGTTCTCAACAATGAATGTATTATTTAGAAGTGAATACCGCATGCACGGATGGCGCCTATGCAGTCCAATAAGAACTGCCTGATTAGAGTGCAGGTTTACATCTGCAGTAGTGTTTCTCTTGCTGGCCCTGCCCACCGGTTCCCAGTCAGCCCATAGACTTTACATTGTGATGACAGATTTCAAGGAAAATGTTATAACTATTATACCTCCATGGATCAAGAATTAATAAAAAGATTCTTAACTGACCTTGTTTTGAGTTCAAGGTGTCTTACTCAAGGTTTTACTGATGTCTTTTTTATAATAGTGGTCTATGGGGGAAATGCTTTTGCAAAATAGGAGGCCAGGCAGAGTCGCAGCACTGCATCCAGGTTCTCATTTATACATCCATGTTCTCGTCTGGCCGAACCTTTGCTGCAGCGTAGCTTGTGTGATAACATAATGTCATAGGTGTCAGGGCTAGTGTTTAGACTAGACCCAGGAGCGGACACACAGACAGGATGGACAATTTCAATGGTCTTTATTCAACACACACAC
>NW_023340095.1:3408518-3408641 GCF_004916995.1 Morone saxatilis | reverse complement strand
CTGCATGAGAGGGTCCCTGGACCGCAGGAGAGAAAGGGTCAGACTAAGGAGCAGGTACAGGTGGAAGGAAGACCGGGGTTCTTGAGGGCTGAGGGTGATGAGTTGATTGAAGGCAGGTGAGAC
>NW_023340095.1:3400738-3408481 GCF_004916995.1 Morone saxatilis | reverse complement strand
GGCCGCACCCTCATCAGAGACACATAGGGAAGGAGGAGGAGTAAAGGGAGTAGGAGGGGAGGAGAGCCATGACAATAGGGGGCATTCCGCTCACACACAGCTTTGCACAGGTAAACCAACTACAGCAATGAGGCTTGGGATGTAATGTCACCATCAATTATAGAGAGAAAAAGTTCTGTGATTGTGGTTTAACATAGTTATGATTTTGCATCACCAGTCTATGAAAAATACATTACTGCTATGAGTGGGAGGAGAGAGAAGGAGGTCACCTCTCTGTGAAACAATCACCAATTTAGGAAATAAAAAGCTGTTAAAATGTCCAGGTTACATGCTGAAAGTTAACCCTGTCCACACTTTTATATCTTTATTGACAGTGTGTCACTGTGTTCCTATTTTCGGAAAATTCTTCTATTGATCTTCAGTGTTAGTTTGTCTTTAAAGAAAGAAATACTAAGTGTAAAAATAGGATGTCTTTATAAGATGACACCTCAGGTTCAAAGCAGTTTATTTAAGAGATTCCAGGAATAAAAAAATGAATCAAATAAATAATTGTATATTAGTTTCTGTATGTCAGTTTGAATATTTAGACATATAGAGGGGACGAAGGGGAGATGAAACTGATTCCATCTGGATCTACAATTATGATATGATAAAAACGGCTCATTCTAAGGTATTGAAAACACAACAACTCTTATTTTCAGGTTATTCTACATTAATGAAAACATACCTATGAATATTATATTCAATTTCAACCCATACATCCTCCTAAATAATACACATAGGTACTTTAAGATTGTCAAACCTGTTGCAGTGTATGCATTTGTTAGTATATCACTGCCTTGTATGAATAAAAGTTTGAAAAAAGAATATTCACAGAGACTCCATTAGATTCTGTGTTGTAATCTGGTAGAAATTTCTTTTTTCTTTCTTTTAGATGACTTTAGGAGGGTTTGAGGCAGAAAGAAGTAATACAGCTGCAAAGCCAGTCTAGCAAGGGCACCTGAGTTCAGAGAGGTTGTGCAAATCTCTTCATTAAATCTAGTCATCCACAAAGCAGCCTGTTTGAGGCTGAGATAATGCAGAGGTCAGATCAAGGACCAAGAAGTAAACAGGAATACAAGGACAGCCAATGTACAATCAAATAATCAACATACAACTTTCAATGTGGATATTTTTTGAAGGATTTGTGTGGTCTTTGCTAGCAGTAATTGGAAGTCTGTCTATGGAGAAGATTTCCAACAGTGCTCTCGCATTGTTTATCTCTAGACAGTTCAAGAATTCTGCCGATAAGACTTTGCATTATTGATGCACTCTGCTAGATTGTCATCAAAGGCCACATTGCTACCAGAGAGCCCACTAACTGTAATATATGAATTGATTCACACAGACTTTGAATTCAATTGACACATGGTGAGCTACAGTGCCCACTGGCAAGCATCCAAAGAGCTTCTGTCTCATCCGCTGCTGCAACGCAGAAAATAAAGCGGCTGGAGCAGAAACAGCAGTGACACACTGTAATCCACAAAGAGATTTAGGTTTGCAGTGATGCTGGTAAAGCGTCTGCACATTTTTTTATACATTTACTTCGTAATTTGTCAGTGTGGCTTATGAGGAAAATGTATTTTTAGCAAAGATAAAATCTCTCATGTGTGACTTTTGTCAAAGAAAACATCTGCATTGCTGAGACAGACTTAGGTTGGAGGTCTGCAGACTCCAAAACCCTCATTATAGATAAACTATCTTTGTACACATAATTTAGAAAGGAGTATCTTGTCAAGTCACATTTCAAAGGTTCCAATGATGTTAAAAAGTTAATTATCTACTATATGTCAATTTAATTACTGAGTATGAGCCAAAATAAACTTCAACAAAAAATGACAGCTCTTCAACAGAACTTGCTATTTACACTTTCAATTTGGGTCAGTTGCAAAGCTGTTCTAAGCTAAGGATGATCTGGTGGCTTGTTGAAGGTTCTGTTGTCCTCAAATCCAGGCAATGCATCCAGCTGCCACAGCCAGTCCCTTGGTACACAATGAAATGCGAATGCAGCTCAGTCAACTGAGGATGTGCGTGAAACAGTGATACATCTAGCAACACGTATAATGAGCTGCCAGATACTGCGTCCCATTTAAGAGCAGCTGCGAGTGAAAGTTTTTCTTCATGGGGTCACTGAAGAATGCTTTAGCTGACTCAGCAGTGGTTACTAAGCCGAGTAGGAAATTGTCCAGTTATGGGATGTACTCAGGCCCGGAGTGCCTAATTGGGAGAAACAGGAAGATACCCGCCGGGCCAGGCTGGTTGTTGGGCTGCAATCGGGGGTGACATGGTCAGTAAACACAATCATTTTATAGATCATTTTGGTTATACTCGCAGAAACCCAGGAGATTACGATTGGTCAATTGACTGATGACATAATTATGTTTGGCCTTTGACCACATTGAGCACTGCCCAGAGGGGCACTTGGTAGAAGATGCAAGTAACATACAAAAAAGACAAGATGGAGAAAATAAAGAGACACTCAAAGGCCAGAATAAAAAAAAGCTTTACAACCTGACACGGCCAAATGCACCATACTCAGCAACACCATACTCAGCAACTTGTTTATAATAAAAACAAGCTCACAGCTTGAGAGTGAAGGTAGAGAACACCAAGTTGCTACCAAGTTATGAAAAAATCACACTTTTTTTTTTTTTTTAAAAAGGTACATGTGCTCTTGATTGGTTTCCACTCAAAAAGAAATGGAAGTCTTCAAAGCACAACAATTTTCACCATCAAGTGTTGGACAAATATATACTGCAATCAGTTTTAATGAAGGGAGATTATTTTTCTCAAAGATTGAAGATCTCTGCAGAAATATGCTACTTTTATAAACACTGTTATTGCCAAGGTCGTCAACTAGACTAGAAAAAAATAAATCACTTCTCATTCTTATAAGTGTTGTCCAAAATCAGGCAGTAAGACCTTTTTAGAAAGCTTTGTTAGCGCAGACCCAGAAGGGTTTCTAAGAATTTCAGACCATGTCGAGTATTTTTAGAAACTATTTTTTAAATAAAAGGATACACACACATCCTGTTTTGTGGGTCTGTGCAGTTTTCAGGTCACTATCACATTTTATCAGGAAACGCATGGCCAGCCTTCTGTAAGAGCTTAAAAGCTTCATGAATTTGTATATCTGTGTGTGTGTTGAGAGAACAGGGACACGTAGCTGTGATGGCGTTAATGTGGCCATGCTTGACTGTCGGGATAACCAAGCACTGGATGGATCCCCAGGTATTGCTAAAAATGTTATGTAAAAAAACTCTACGCTGAGAATCTTGTTATTATCCGATGTATAAATAAATGCTTTCTAAGTTGTCTTTTTTGTAAGGTCAAGCATAGCAATTATTTTAGAGATTTTGAGAAAATACTGAATTAGTGCAACACACTTTGCTCTGTCATGCTTCCAGCAGGTGTAAAATGCATCTGCTAACAAAATCTGAAAATTTAGACTTCCTAAAATATCCCTTGTCTAGATTTTTCTGACCAGAATACAAGTTTACTGGTCATAAACACATAAATGGGATACCCCATTTCTGTAGACAAGTCTGCACACAAGGTGAAATAAGGAGATGAAAACTCTGCTGGGATAAACTTTAGCAGCTGAAGAGCGAGCTGAAGAGCGAGTTGAATTAAGTCTTGGACTGAACTTGAAACTGTTCAAAAGTAGAAACAGTAAGAGTCTGGAAAAACGATTTGACAATATATTATAGGAACGTATCCACAAACTCTATGTGCAACACGGAATTATACTCAAAATGAATGCAATACAAAAAGGCAACTGCATGTGAAAAATGGTTTGTCATTATGAATTTACAATTTGTGCAATAAATCCACAAATGCAAAGAGCACAGAAAATGCTTTGGATATAAAACTAATCATGACATATGGAAACAGGTGCATGTTTGTATGGATAATTACACAGTCCCTAGCATACATTTATCTTCTATGTGATTCTTTCTTGGGCACTGTAAAAGCAAATAAGAACCAATACATTTCTTTAATGGACCAATGTGTAGATTTTAGTGCCATCTAGAGTAAAGTTTCAGATTGTAACTAACTGAACACCACTCGCGTCTGTATTTGACAACATGGGAATGTGAACAGGCTGTGAAGTAATGGCTGTGAAACGCAAAAGGCCCTAAACAGCCAGTTTTTGGTTTGTCCATTTTGAAACATGGTGGTTCAACAGGACTCCATGGAAGGCGACCCACGGTGTCTGTAGATAAAAACGGTTAATTTTAAGGTAACGAAAACACGACAACTCCTATATTCAGGTGATTATACCCTGATAGGAACATATTATATTCAATTTCTGCCAATAGAGCCTAAATGTTACACACTGGACCTTTTAAAATTTATGTTTTGAGATCCAGTACCATCAATACACTATATAAACTAGATTTTACAGATATACCAGTCAAAATCAAGACATAACACATACCAACCAAACAAGATCTGTGCTCATTTGAGCAAATTCTGTCACAGATCCCCCAAACAGAACTGTGTTGTAGATTGAGATGATAATAGTGTGATTTTTGTGAAGTACTTAACCGTGAGTTATTCCGATGTTTTGCATGTGTCTGTAGGTGTGTTTGTCTAAACGCATACATTAAACAACTGGAGCAATTCAGAGAACAGTTCAAGGGGCAATTAGATATGTATCAAACATATTTTATTTTTCCAGTCTGGCACACATCATTCACCGCACACACACACACACACACACACACAGTAAAATCATAAATATTGCATCTTTCCATCTCTTTTGGGAATATCAGGAAGATGTTGACAAGCACCCACCTACCATCTGTGATTTTCACCTCTTAGAAAGAACTTGAATGGTGATGAACTGTGCCGTTCTTGGCAAGAGAACATAACAAACTGGAGGATCAAAGGGGTTTGGGATTGTGCCAAGATGAAATATGATATGCGGTTGAGCTGAAGTGAGCTTCATTTTAGATCTAATTCATGGCAAGCGCACGTAAACCCACCACAGTTACTGAGCAGTAAGGATTAATAAAAAAATAAATTAAAATAATCATTGCATTTACAGCTTAAAGTTTACCAAACGAGTAACTTAACACCAGGCTGAAAGGCAGCGTGTTTCACTTTTGGAGACACCCAGCATGACTGATGTTTTTAGGGGCGTGGTCAAATGTGCACCTGTAACCACACCCAACAGTGACGTCACAATATACTGACACTGACACACCCAAGAGTACATTTCTACATCATGACAGCAAGGTGAGACGTGAAACTTTTGTTGGTGTAGTTTCACTCGAGTATTGCAATTCTGTTTTTTTTTTTAAGATTTTTGATTTCTGAATCAACATAATTCAAATTCAGGTTCATTTTAGACTGTTTATTGTACCAGAAAGATGTTACCGCTTTGATGGTGAAATGTATTTGTTGTAATCTATGAGTATTACATAATGTCATATCTTGTTTCAAGAAAAATAAAGTGGACATGAGAAAGCAAAAAAATTGAGTGATCATGACATTCACAGGGATCTGCAGCCATTTTGAATCCAAAAGTATGGAAACACTTACTTAATTTATAGTACTAGCTTGATGAGCAGGAACAGCTGCTATAATAAGTATATATTTTTTATTCATTTTATTATATTTTGCCAATTTTATATCTAGTTTTATGGCCACAAAATAAACATGTTGGCTCGACCAATTGTGACCAGCAACATTAGAAAAGGGCGTACTAATTAGATATAGAACAAAATTATTTTATTCACAAACAATGCCATTACTGAAGAAACTGGAAGTCAGGAGGTCTGGCCAAAAAGAACAAAAGGATAGAAGAGGCCTGGGCCAGCCACACAGTAGGCCGTAGGACCCAGAGCTTCCCCACTTAACATAACTAAGAAACAAAGAACCAAGAACTGGACTATGAGACCTTCATCCTCAAAAATTTAAACACTGAAAAGAGCAGACAGATGCTTTGTCTGAGAGAGAGCTCCAGCCTCTCTTAAATATGGGAGCAGGGCCACCAACCAATCATCCCCAATGAGAAGCACCTGAGAGAGTGTATGGAGAGAAAGGAGGGAGGAAAACACAAGAGGGGAGGGCGTAACATGCAATCAAGTCCAGAGTTTATAGTTTTCAAGTTCATTTTGTGAAGGACATTCAGCTTTCAGGGACAGTGTTCATTTTGGACATCTTATTTTATTCATTCCTTTTTTATGGCGCTGCGATGAGCAGAAACAGCTAAATCAAAAAGTATTTATTTACCACTTTTATATGTAGTATCGAAACGATCATGCTGAAATCAAACTCAGAAAGACTGACTGTGATGTGCAATGGATTTGGAAATATGACTCTTGATATACAGGCCCTAGAACCGTACGTGTAAACTTACCCCACGGTTTGGTGTTTAAAAAGCAAAACAAAGATTGTGTAATAGAACTGCCATACTTGTAGAATTGCAATAGGTACAACAAAACATTTTCCCTCACATCTTGTTTTGAATAAAAAAAAAGGTGTTGAGTGTATGTGTCTGCTCGTGTTCACCCTCCCTTCTCTCCTCTTGTTTCCTTTCACTCTGCAAACCCACCAGGCTTTGTCTGATAAAAACTACTTCAACAGTGACAAGAGGAACAGATGGAGTGGAAGCCTTAAACCATCTACAGGGAGCACCAGCTACGGTACTAAAAGTAAGATTGAGATGACCTCACTGATGGATGCAAAGTGACAACGCACTGTTTTACAAACAAATGTGTTTTAAACATGAGAGCAGGTTTCTTCTCTGCTGGGACCTGCAGTCAGGGTGAATGATTTATACAGCGGTGGCGATGTTACAGTTGAATGACTTAAAGGGATGAATGAATCAATAATATCTGTTAACAGAGCTTCCAAACCTTCCCCTGGTGTTTGGTTGAAAATTCAATGGATGGAAGTAAATTATGAACAGTGTGGGAAAAGGGGTTGGGTTGGGTGTGTCTTTAGTGGTGATAGATGGGTTATCTGGAAATGTGTCCTTGTTGTGTTCTGTCTCAATTTAGAATCAGTATTCTGTTCATTTCAAAAGAATCGGTTGGGCCAAGAAAAATAATTGGAAACACAATAACTAGAATGAAAGTTGCTGTTCTTTATTTATTCAAGCCTTCTCCAATCCTTTACTTAAGGAAAGGTAGCAATACTCCACTGTGGAAATACATCACTGCAAGTAAAAGTATAGAAGTATTATTAGCAGCAATAAATATCAAGTATCAAAAATAAAAGTGGCCCCTGTCAGTGTTTTACTATTATTTATGATGTGTTTGGATTAATATCACTGCTGTTGCATTTTACTGCTGTGGATGTTTAAGGTTGAGCTCATTTTAACAGCTTTATATACTGTTGGGTAGTTTAATCTACAGCACTGCATCATATTCTGTAAATTCATATGTTTGTATCGTTGCTGTGAGAACTTTAAAAACAGGCTGTTTTCAGCTTTGTGACATTTTCCAGCTAATCCAGTAGGGTTTTTAAATACTTTATTTACCTTAAGAAGTGCGAGAATTTTTCTCAACCTATAAAGGAAACACTTAATCTTTCACTTAATCAGAAACATTCAAAGTATTTGGAGATACATGGTTCTCACTGGACATGAAGAAAAAATATAAGTAAAGTAACTAAAGCAAAAAAATCTCTCTCTCTCCTCTGTACACATCAGCACATGCCAATTGCGCTACAACAACATTATAGAAAAGT
>NW_023340095.1:3397198-3400638 GCF_004916995.1 Morone saxatilis | reverse complement strand
CTGTTAGGAGCTCCCTGGTCATCTTAGCCTGCTGAGTGGGATTTGTAGACCCAGGTAGAGCAGCCTGTGGTAGAGAAGGATCCTGACTCCAGGGAACTGGGGTTGTGTCTGGAACGGCGTACACTGTACTGTGGCCAAGGAGGCTGCTCTTCTTGCAAGAAAGAAGACAATGCCTTAGCCATCATAGGAAAGCGGTTTAGGGATGCTGGTCTAAAGGACATATGCATAGAGGCTGGAGTTGTCGCACAGGGGTCCATCAATGGAGTCCTTGACGGTAAACACTATAACCGTGCAGTCAGGGTCCACAAGTACATCTCAGAAGCACTGATGAGACTTGCATGGGAAGAGTTCACACCCTGGGTTGAGAAAAATGCTCCAGAGAGGAGTGGGATGATCAAATCATTCTTGGAGGATGTGAAAAACATGACCAGTGACCTGAACCAAGAAAAGATGACTAATCTACTGCAAAGTCCACTCTCAGCTGAGCTGATAACTCTGTGGACAGACTTTCTAGAACACCTCCGTCACAACAATGGAGAGCTCTCTGCATTCTGGATGTCATACATTGACATGGTAGAGGATGTAGTTGTGTGCGTCTCATGAGGGGGACTGGGAGTTGCACCTCCACGCTATAAGAACCATGATCCCATGGTGCTTTGCCTACGATAAGATGAATTATGCCAGGTACATTTCTTATGCATTTCTATATGTTTGTATATTCTGCATCGATTCAATTTGTAAAGATTGCTAGCCAAAATATTAAAATCAATCTCTCTCTCATCTCTCAGGTACCTGTCCCCTTACTTTGCTCAGATGACCAACCTCCCAGAGAAGTATCCTTCTGTGTATGAGGCCTTCAAGACAGGCCAGTTCTCAGTGCAGCTGTCAAATAACAACACATTTGGGAGGATTCCTGTAGACCAGGCTATTGAAGTCACAGTGAATAAAGACACACAGACTCCTGGAGGCACATCACGGTTTAGCCTGAAAGCTGGAGCGGTCAGGCGTTACTACCTAACAGCACCGCAGTGCATTCCTAGGACAGTTAAGGGAGATGCTACAAGGCAACAAATCACAGCTTTCTCATTCAGAGCTACAGTCACCAAGAATCCAGAAAGATGAGGAAGCAGTTTCAGCAGTGGTTAGCCTCATACAAGGATGGATAAACCCATTTGACGGTATATATCAATCAAAACATGCACAAACAGACAAAACACAGTTTATACCCTACAGCAGTAGTCACATTAAATGCTGCCATAAAATGTTTAATACTGTAAACACGGACTGTGAGCACTCAATTTTGTTGTACATAGTACGAAGACAATAAAATATATTCTTATTTGCAGAGAAGCGCAACCTCATTAGCATCTCTATGGCAAAGACAGCTCCCAAAGACATTGCCTCCGACTCTGATGAAGGCATATGAGATTGGTGAGCAATGCTATGCAAGCTTCAAGGATGAGAGACTAGACAAAGAAACACCAGCAAAGAAATTCCACAACCCAATGAAAACCAACAAGCTGAAAACATTCAGTGATATGTGTAAGAAGAGAGAAGTGAAATCAAGTGGGAGGGCAGTCATCTTGAAAGCAGACAGGTCTCTGTTTGGACGCATCATAGTGATGGCACAAGCACGTAGTCTTAACATGGAGGATATCCTTTCTCATCCTCTTGGTCCATTGCCCTGGGCACTCTCCACACCAGATGGATTGCTGAGAAAAACAAACAAAGCTACTTTGGCCACAGCCTTGCAGAAAAATGTAGCACTACAGGAGAAACACCCAGAAAACTCTGCCACAGTGGTTGATGGGATGAAGTTAGTCCAACGAGTGAAAGGTGATGAAGTTACTTTCAGAGATGTTGCCACAACAATCCTGGGTATGGCTCTGAGGGAAGGCAGTCAGACTAGAACACATACAAGCAGAATCAATCAAGAATAGTGAAATATCTCTACGGGGTGAAGAGACTGGTCATGAGTTGCAGGATATCACAAGCACACAGATGGTGAGGCAGTGGAGGAGCTTCCTGACCAAAGTCAATAACAAAACTAGTCTCATTAGCTTCATAGTGAATGAATGGAGGAAGCCAGAATACAGAGAAAAGCTACAGGAGAAGATTATTTATGCAACTGTGATTGACAAATGTTACAGAATCACATATCAAGACAGTGAGGAGGTGTCAACAAGAAGAAGCAGATGGACGACTACTTCTCCATGCCGCCCATGCCGCAAGAGAGGGATACCCATTTATAGTTATCTGTTCAGAAGACACAGATGTCTTTATCATGTCTTTAGCATTCTGTGACAAGATTGAGGCCCCATTGTTCCTGAAGTGTGGCACAAGAACCCGTACAAGGCTGGTAGCTATCAGGAAGGTTGCAGCCACTGTTGGCATGGACACTTGTAGGGCTCTCATTGGGTTGCACGCCTACACAGGCAAAGGGAAGACAAGGGCACTTACACTCCTGATGAACAACAAAGAAACACAAGACACATTCTTGAAGTTGGGCCAGGAATGGGACCTCTCACCACAACTGAGCAACAAACTGGAGGCATTTACATGTGTCCTCTATGCCCCAAAAGCATCAACCACCATGATCAACAAGCTCAGGTACCACCTTTTCTGTGCAAAGAAAGGTGAAATTGAGAGTCATCAACTCCCACTGTGCAAGGATAGCTTGAGGCAACACACACTGCGAGCTAACTATCAGACTGGTATTTGGAGAAGATGTTTAGAAAAGGACCCACAAGTGCCAAGCCCTGTTGGCAGAGGATGGAAGATGGAGACAGAGGAGGAAGGTGAACAGTTGGTGCTGCACTGGATGGAAGGCCAGCCAGCACCTGAAGCTGTCCTGGATCTACTCGCCTGCAACTGCACAAAAAAATGTTCACTCCCACGATGTATGTGTCTTGCAAATGGCCTCAGGTGCACAGACATGTGTAAACTGACAGTGTGAAAACCAGGCGACCTGTGTAGAAAGTTCAGATGAAGACATAAATATATTCACTTTACAACCTGTTTCTTTATTGACTTTTACAACTAATAGGGCTGACTGCACAAGTCTAATTTAAGGCTCTCACAAATAAATAGTATGGGTATATTGTACATTTTCTGAATCATCAGAGTGCCTTGAGTATTGAAGTTGTTGAGTTTTGTGTCCCTGATGTTCCTTCATGCCCCAGGGATAAAAGAAAGCATACAGTTTAGGCGGAAATTGTGAGAAAATGTGTGTTATTTCTGGTTTAAAGAAGTCATGTGACCTCTGTGTTTGTCAGACAGATTCAGTACAGGGCTTAAATGAAAGCCTAAAAGGTCCCATTTCCAATGATACCAAGCACCATATTATAGAATATTGACAATATCCCTACCATGAGCCTAAACCAGATATACACCAGATTTCAAAAACGGAATTTATCTTAGGGGGTTAGTAACTTCATGAG
>NW_023340095.1:3392388-3397098 GCF_004916995.1 Morone saxatilis | reverse complement strand
GAGAGGATGCTGGCAAAGTGCTGCATCACGGACAATTCCCTCCCAACCCCTCCACACAACACTGGACAAGCTAGAAGGCAGCTTCAGCAACAGACTCATATCCCTGCTGCTCTAAGGAACGATCCTCCCTAAATATCATATATTCTGTATCAATGTTGTTCAGACATCCTGGAGAGAAGTTGTGCTTTTCTCCGAGATTATTCTTTCTATGAATTTGCTTTGATTAAGCAATTTTGAAACAGAGTAAAATATAGTTAAGAATTACTGATGACTTACATCATAGTGGCAATTTGCAGCTGAATTAAGTATTTCCCAGGACTTCTGGACAAAATGTGCAGCTTTTTCTTAGGATAAATAGCTGCAGGATTCTGGAATTGTTAGCATGTACATTTTAAACAGCAACAACAACTTATCATCAGCACAACCAGGCAACTGGGTAGCTATACTGTGACCTTGAAATGTCATTATTAAAGTGGTATAATCAGATCAATTACTGAACTAGATGTTTCTTCCAGTTACTTTAATGGCAGCTGACAGTCCAGCTGAGCAGTTACATATTTTTAGAATGAGAGTGAATGAAGTGGGGACACAAATCTGTAAACACAAACTATGCAGGCAATTCAACAAGGGGCTTAATCAGACAAGCAGGCCTCCATCCCCAAATCAGAGTATGGAGTGGCGTTTAACAAAAGGGCATTGAGAGCTTATAATTGCCCCAACATTACAATCAAACATCCAGGAACAATTCTCCTGTTCCTCAAACCACAGAAACAACATGTGAATGGTTGCGTTTACCTTTTTTTTGTCACTCCATGCAGTAATAACTTCAGATCACACACTCCCCTGGTGCACATTGGCTGGCAGTGTTAAGAGAATATATCATCAGACAATGTTCTTGTTGGGTTTTTACACCTCAAAGGTACTTTGAAGAGGAGTTTTTGCTCTACTACCACATAAAGTAATGAATAAGACAAAAGAATATGGTACCATTACAATAAACATGAATTTATGATTAATTGCTTTCAGTTCTGGGGTGAAATTTTTTTCAAATTTTTGGTTAGAAATCCTGTAAATCCTGCGAAAAGAGCAACATATTTCAGGGAAGAATTAAGTTATCAGCAAGGCCCTGCAGCAGTACACAAATAATCTTCATGTCTATGATTGTTCATGTCTTACCGCTGAAAAAAACTGAAAATGATTGTTATATAATGTGTTAATCCAGAGAGAAAAACATCTCCGCTTGTCAAAATGAGCTTGTGTTTTTTTTTCAGGAGGAAGAATGAAATCTCAAACATACATCTTTTAAATTTAGTGTCAGATGAAATGACACTTACGGGGGAAAAGTCAACACCTCAACGTTGCCAGTGAAGTAAAGGTGCAACAACCCAGCGATGCCTCTCACTATAGCCTGTCTTCCAAAAACCCAGTCATGCATTCAGTGTCACTAAACTCTATTTACATATTCAAAGATCAAAGCACCTCTTCCTCAGCTGTAGCCTATATAGTAAATGAAGCATAACAGTTTTCAAATGTGGACATAAAAACATTCCATAGCATACTCGTAATTACTTCACAGTGTCTTTTTTATTTATTTTTTGCAGAACTTTTCCTAACCACTTCCTAAATATCTGTTTTTGTGAAGCGCTCTCCACATTTCAACATTTGGTTGTTGATCTAATTAACTAATATGAAAAAAAATGAACACTTTCTCTTCTCTTGTCTCTCTTTCACACGGAGATGTGCATGAATAACTGCGAGGGGGCTGTAAACTGAGAGCTCCCAGTGGGGAAAAGATTGGATGGGGAGCATTTTTATATAACTGGTGAATTCCATAGACTATGATGTTGGCTGTATGTGTAAGTACAAAGCCAAACATTGAGATAAATACTGTTTGTTATTATTTACAGCTGACTTTATTCTGTCATCTCTATCTCCTTCTTGCAAGCAGAGGCCTGTTTCACAAAACTTAGATAGCGGATTAAACCGGGATTTTCCAGTTATCCAGGCCGAGTTTAGCCGTGACTTGGTTTCATGAAAGCGGCGGCACAAAACTTACCATGGAGATTTATTCTGTGCAGCTAGTCGGCTCCAGACCAGGCTAAGAGGCACGCTTGATTAATCCTGGTGCTTTATCTGTTCAGTCAGCAGTCATTGCAACTGGAAACCAAAGTGTTTTTCACACTTTTTAATATGCTTATGTGTGTATTTGCATTAATTTATTATACTGCATTAAAATACTGCAGTTAGGCTGTTATTATTTTAACAATAAATGATCACAGGTAGGACTACTGCTATTCAGTTAAGTAGCCTAATGTTATTATTCACATGATATTGTAACTTTTATATTGTGTTTATCAAGAACATATATATATATAAATATGATAATTAGTCGGTTCAAATTCGCTTTTCGTGAACTTTTCCCAAACTGCTTTGCTCTAAATTTACTTCATGAAGCAATGAAACAAATTTTACTGAGTAACATAAACCTCCCCACTAATTTTTAAGGCAAACATACAACTGTTCATTTGTGCAAGGGACAAGTAGATTAGTAGTTTAATTATGACAGTTTTACTTAAGAGCAGTGGTTAGTAGTCTAAATGTTTCAGCCTTTTTATGCTGTGTTTTATTACAGCGACTGTTTCCTTTTTCACATATTGTGCTTTACATAAGATTCTGTTATGTAAAGTACGTTTAATCCACTTCAAGATCAGTAAATCTGTGATAGACCGAGTGGTCTGTTGAAGAAAGCCGTCAATGCATTTATCCAAATAACTTAAACCTGGCTTCAATAGCTGCAGCTCCACAGCCGGGCTTAGCCTGTGTGAAACCCATTGAGTCAGGATGCTCTGACTAGACCAGATCAGGCCTCGCTCTTTTAGTTATCCTTGTCTTTCACCACACATCTGTGAAGAACATCCAACACAGCTAGTTTACACTTTTACAATCCACTTCTCCAGAGAAGAAGATGTTGCTAATATTATTCTTGTGGTAATGTTTGATTCATGTGGGATTCTGTTTTTTTAAACTTACACCACTGTTTTGCATTCCTCTGATCCTCTCCATTAGACCACATCACAACAGGGAGTCTGGTCTCAAGGCACTTTGTAATTATTGAGGATGTGACCGGAGCATCATCTTGAATAACAACTGTCTGGGTTTATCAAACATGGATTTTTAGTTCAAGTGTGAGATAAAGGGGTCCATCTCGTAGATAAATTACGATGGTGTGATTGGACTGGATGGTTCATAATGTGGCAGCAGGGTCAGAAATATATTTTGGCCATTAACCTTTCAGTGCTTCTTTGACACACAGGGAGGTTTAAGAACTGCAGAGCCTCGTGAAAACCTTGTAACCCTGAAACTGCACAATGCTGCTGGCAAGTGGTGACTTTAGTCATTGCAGACTAAGTTACATTTACAGTGGACTCTACAGTGAGGATTTATTTTAGAATATGTGTGTATATAAGCTGCCAGGGTCACAGAATTCATGATTAATCTCGTGCATTATTTAAAAAAATCACACAAAAGACCAACAACTTGCAAAATAGCCCCTTGGATTTCTCATATAATAATATTCCAGTGTTATTCTTCTTTTTTTCATAGAAATGACAGACACGTCCCAAAGGCGGTAACCAGCTGAGGGCAGACACGATGTGTTTTGTCATGTCGAATTAAAGCATACCTTTAGTTTATAGATGGTGACTGGTGACTGCTGCGCGCCGATGTAATATTTGACGCGGTACAAGGTTGATGTGGTGTAGCGTTGTATAATTGATAGTGCACGCGATGATAGAAACCGACTATGGGTGTTGTTTTTTTGGGAGGTAGTGGAGAAGCGAGAGAGAATGAAACAAGTGACGATGTTCAAATTATGTTGCTCGGTAGTGATATGGGGGTGTGCGACATGGTTGTTGTGCAGGGATAGATCAGAATTTGAGCCAGACAGAAGGTGAATTGAAATTGCAAGGGCGCTTGTAAGTTTCGGTTTATCAGTAAATGTCACATTCAGGAGTCGCAAATTGGTTTTCGCTGGACGCGCCCCAACGTATGGGAAAACTACGTTAGTACGCGCTCAGGACACATGTCTGAGGTAAAAAGGCTACGGAATTGATTTGCTCGTGGACAATGTAAGAGTTGCGAGTGAAAATTGAAACGAGTGACCCTTTAGGGCTATCTTGTTGTTTAATGGTGGAACATATGCAGGACTGATGTATGGCTTTTCAACAAAAGAATAAAACAAAACAGTGGTTTATGTGGTTACATTTGGGATATTTGAATTTTTTTTTTTAAGATTGAGTCATGAAGAAGAGATGTGGATTTAAAGAAGTTCGAAACAGGCAGTGTAATTTTGATTGAGACGTTGTGGACGGTGCGTGGAAGAGAGTGTTCGAGGGGGTCTTGTGGGTAAGAGCCGCAAATGGATATGCCGCTATCGATTTACTGGTGCATCTATAGAAGGACAGAGAGACACTTGAGTGGGAGTTCTCAACCTTGGACGGCTGGTTGGCACCTGAGCTCGGAAAACAGCAGAAGGATTGAACGGGGCGGGCCGGGGCTCGCGGACGATTTTTAGCTCTGATAAGGAGGAGGCAATTCTTGCCGAGAGGGAAGCGTGGCAATAAACATAAAACGTCAAAGTGAGGTGTCGGAGTCTAGTTCTTGTCCCGCTGTGGGGCGCGGTCTGCGAATGCGGGTGGAAATGAACCAGAT
>NW_023340095.1:3390912-3392363 GCF_004916995.1 Morone saxatilis | reverse complement strand
ACACGTCCACAAGCTAACCACCTGAGCAACACATCTGTAGTTGTCATGTCGACATTAAACATACCTTTCATATAATGTACCTGTGTAACTCTGCCTGGAATAATATTTTTTTTCAACATTACAAAACATTAGTTTACTTTATAATTACTTTACACATGGATAGGAACCCACTATTTGTTTTTTTTTATTACATATGAGACCAACAAAAGAATGAAACAAGTGAATTAATATATGTTATATATGGGAGTTTGCACAGTGTTGGAATTGTGCAGGAATCAATCACATCTTTGAAGCCAAACAATGGAAATTGAAACTTCAAGGGACCTTTAATCTTCAGTTTATCAGTAAAATTCACATTCAGAGTCGCCAAATTTGGTTTTCGCTGGACCCGAACGGTATGAAAAACTACGTTAGCTTACGCTATCAGACACATGTATTGGAGTAAAAAGTACAATATTTGCCTCGAGTAGACAAATAAAGTTGCATAAAATGAAAATACTTACTATCTTTATTGTTAAGAGAACCATATGCACGACTGACTGTATGCAATATTTCAACAAAAGATAAAAACAAACATTTTATGTGTTACCTTGGGGATATTTGAAGTTTTTTTTTTTTTAAATTGAAGCATCATGAAAGAGATGTGGATTTAAAAGAAGTTTCAAACAGCAGGTGTAACATTATTTGGAAGAGACGTTTGAAGTGAGCAAACTTCAAAGTTTTTGGTAAAAAGCAAAATGAAACTCCCACATTTACTGTCATTAAAATGAAAGACATTCAGAGGAGTCTCAACCCTTAACGCTGGTGAGAACCTGCAGCTCGGAAAACAGCAGGAAAGATGAACCGGGAATGCAGATTTTAGTCTCCATAACAACAATTTACAGGGGAAGAATACAACATAAAAACGTCAAAATAGTGGAAGCACATTATATTAGTTCTGCCTGTGGTGCCGAGCCACTTTTCGAAATGGGGGAGAAAGATGTAGGTAGTCAACAGCATCAAAGAAAATGGAGAGATCAAACAGGATTAAAACACAGAAATCCCAGACGTTGGCAGGCAGCAGAGGATCATTAGTGAGTTTATGGAGAAAGACAGTCTTTCTCAGCACTGAGGAGTTCACTAAAACCAGATTCTGTAAAAAGTCTTGTTTTTTTCACATTTACATTTAAAAAACAACAACAATAAACAAGCTCAAGGAATGTGTTTTAACATGTGGGGAAACTGACAATTAGAAAACAAGAATAACTGTTAATTGCATTTTATGTTAATCCAATTCAATCTGAGTTGAGAAAATAAGAGAAAAAATAAACTACTGAGCATTTAAACCCAAAAACACAACAACAAATACAGCCGCAAGTTAGCAAAATAAGTGCCTACAACGCACAAACCTTTTGCACTATTTATATTTAATTTCCACTTTAGTAGTTTAGTAGTTTTAGTTTAGTTTTAGT
>NW_023340095.1:3375796-3390812 GCF_004916995.1 Morone saxatilis | reverse complement strand
TGCAAAGAGTTGTAGTTGGAAGATGGTGGTGATAGTACTGATGACATGATGGTAGTGTAATTGTTAATAACAGTATAATGTTAATATTAATAATATAATAAATAAAATAAAAATATAAATAAATAAATTCTCTGTGTCGTTTACTTTACAAGGTGAGACTCTTGCCTGAGTGTGAATATAGTTTGTGTTACTCAGAATTTAATTTAGTTTTCTTCACAGAAATGAACAAAAAGCTGATATACAGTTCGAGTGTGTGTGTACATTATTTATGTTTCCATAAACCCTAAAGGCTGGGAATACCATCTCAACACATAACGGCTCCAACCAGTCAGAGAAGTTCATGTTATTCCCACTTTACACAGTGTTTTATCACACATGTGTAGCACAGACTCCTCCAGTGGGGGGCAGCAGCTCCTCCGACCAGCTGCTGATCTGCACTCATTCACAGCAGAAGAGGACTGAGGTGCAACAGCTGGCCCCATCATGCCTACTGCTGTGATTATGGAGGACAATTTTGATAAATTATTAGAGCAGTGTGAAGCCCAGGAGCTGGAGGTAAGCGTTGGAGGAGACAGTGGGGTCGTTGTTGATGAGTGTGAACTACCTGACAGGCTTTGTGCCTCCGAAGGGCCGCGTACCGTTTAGCTTCATGACTGTTAGCTGGGGAGGCTAACGTTAGAGGCTATCTCCAACGTTAGGTTTAGTCGTAAAAGAGCCAGTGTTGTGCTGCTAATGCCAACAAAGTGGGGCTTAATTAAAGTGGGAGTTGTAGACGTAGCATCAGTGCACACATCCATGCTGTTAGCAGATAGTTTACTGACTGTTTACCTTTATTAATGTAGTGATAACGTTAGCAGCAGCTCATAATAACACAGCAGGTGACTGGATTTGCTGTTGGAGCTACAATCTGTCTGTTAATGAATAATCCTTCAAATGTGCAACATGGATTGTTGAGGGAAGAGAGTTTGGTTTTCTGCTTATTGTTTCAGCTTCAAGCTTTAATATTGAACCTGCATTTATCTTTCACAGGCTCCAGGGGGCATTGCAACACCTCAGGTCTACGCTCAGTTGCTGTCGCTTTATTTACTTCATAATGACATGTAAGTGTTCAGGAGACGACAGGAGCTTCCTCTCTTTCTCTGCAGGGTTTTGGTTTTAGGTTGGGGACAAGCAGCCTTCATATTCTTGTTTTACGGATAACATACTTTGCAGACAGAAAGTGAAAGCCTGGTTGTCGTTAGTAGCAGCGTGATAAGTTCCCTTAAAGAAAGAAAGAAAGAAATAATGAAGAAATTGTCCATATACACTGGTATTTATTGTTTTTACACTTTCTCTTGGTTAAGTTAAGACCATCTTCGTGCCGTTGATTGTGCAAAAACACCATCACAAAAGATTAAACCCCAAATGATGTCTGAGAATTTCTCGATTTGTCCGTCACAGTTGAAAACACCAACATACGTTTATAAAGAAACAAAGGAATACAAGCAAAACGTCATATGTGAAAGGCATTTATCAGCAAATGGTTGGATTGTTTTTCTTAAAGAAAGACTTAAACTTTACTAATCAATAGTTTAATAAAGATTCAATTAATCAACAAAAAAAGTGTGTATTAATATTAATGATTGATTTAAGTTTGCACATTAATGCCAAAAGTAGATGAAAGCAGTGACATGTAAGTGTTCAGGAGACGACAAGAGTCCTCTCTTTCTCTGCAGGGTTTTGGTTTTAGGTTGGGGACAAGCAGCCTTCATATTTTTGTTTTGCAGACAGAAAGTGAAACCTTGGTTGTCGTTAGTTGTAGCGATATAAGTTCCCTTCGGTGTTGCAGGTGTAATATACAGTCCTCTGCATCTCTGTTAAATGTTAAACATCGTCATTCAAATGCCAATCACAGCCATAATCCATCTGCCTCCAAGTGAAATGACACTGCTCACCCACAGTAACTGATGGATGACTTTATTAACAACGCGTTTGGTAATGAATACGTGTCTGCACCTAAAGTCTGTTCAGATGAGTCCCTGCTAACCCTGTTCTCTGTTGCTGCAACTTTATTCTGTGGATTGTCTGACTTGTTGATGTGGATCCAACAGGAATAATGCCAGGTACCTCTGGAAACGGGCTCCCCAAGCAATAAAATCGGTAAGATTGTTTAAACACACACGGGGAAGTTCTACTGAAACCCATCTCAGTGTGATGAATGCGACTGTGGTGCTGCTTCATATGATAGTTGCCATATTTATTTACCTAAATCCAACATACACATCAACATGTAATGGTAAAAAAACCTCTGATATACCTGACATGACAGTAAATAATAAAGAGGAGTGTGAAGAGCGAATAAAGGTGGACGTCTGACATCAACTAAAGTCTATTAATCAAGCTGAACACACTTTATTTAATACTTTAATACCCCTTCATAAACACATCTGCCAATTATAGAAAGGTATCTCAACCGTAGATACATAATGACTTGTTAGTAACACGCAGTTGGTGTCTTGAGGTGTCTGAGCTGATGGGAAAGATACCATCACTGTCTTCTGTCTCACAGGACAACAGGGGTGTGTTTGTTTGGCTTATGGCCGTAAAGTGTACAGTGGGAAATTGAACCATGATGAATAGTAACATCGTAACTCCTTGTTGGATGTTAAGCTGAGGCCTGAAGTTCTCATTTTATATAAGAAAATGGACAGGACAGTTAAAAGATGGAGCCACTGTGGTTCATCCGGAGTATTTGGGTGTGACTGCTCTTTATAGTACCATGAAAATCACTGCCATGTCATGTGAACCATGCTTAAGGTTTCTGAAATGCTTTACCGCTTCTTGTACACAGGCAAACCCTGAATTAACAGCTATTTGGGCGGTCGGCCAACGCATTTGGCAGCGGGACTTTCCAGGGATCTACACAGCCATCGCAGCTCACCAGTGGTCAGAGAATATCCTTCCGGTCATGGAGGCGCTTCGAGGTAACGGCCAAAGTCAGGTCTAATCTGACATTTCACCCTTGATTAATTAGCTTTTTAGATTATGAAAACACTTCCAAATAATATTTCTATGTTTCACACATTTGACTCTGGGGGCATTGAAGTGACTTAAATATTTACATTTTCTCCGCGTGATTTAGAATTACAATCAGCAGGGGGCACCAGCTGAACACAGTTTTAGTTATGATGCAACCCAGCAGCCCAGGGGACATAACATGTTGGAAAATTAAATTACTGACTGTTTACAACACCTTTTCTTTCCAGCAGTGTGACATACAGTTATAATTCAGATGGTTACAATACAATACTCAAAATCAGTTAGCACACTCGTATACTGCTGATACCCTCTCCTAATGTAGCTGAATGTCTGCATTCAGTTGTGTTTTGATTTCACACATCACCTTCTTACATCAGACGCATACGTTTGAGAAACATGCTCATGTGACATTATCTCTGCGTCTGCGTCATGTGATGGTTCCCTTGTGTAAGCGTTTAAGAATAGCTTCTCCCTCATGTTTACCGTACTTTGTGTTGATCGGCCAGGGACGCTGATGTACAGTTATGTCGTAAGAGACACCATTGATGGTAATTTATTGGTGGATGTGCTGAATGTGGTCATTTCACAATGTCAGGTCTAAATGCAAACAGTTTCCAATAAGCAGTTTTAAAAAACACGAAGATCTTCCCAATAAAGAAATGTGTCCATATAACACCTGGGTATTTATTGTTTTTACACTTTCTCTTGGTTTAAGTTAAGACCAGTCTTCGTTGCGTTGATTGTGCAAAAACCACCATCACAAAAAGATTAACCCAACAGATTCTTTAGAATTCTCGAGTTTGTCGCGTCACAGTTGAAAACACCAACATACGATTATAAAGAAACAAAGGGAATACCAAGCGAAAACTCATAATGTTGAAAGGCATTTACAGGCCAAATGGTTGGGATTTGTTTTCTTAAAGAGAAGGACTTAGGACTTTAGTAAGTCAATAGTTTAATAAAGATGCAATAATTCAGACAAAGGAAATGGTGCGTTATTAATATTAGATGCATTGCATTTAAGGTTTGCACATTAATGCCAAAAGTATATGAAAGCAGTTTTCAGCAGTACAGTTAGTGTGATTTCTGTTGTAAACAAAGCAGGTTGTATAAATAGTAAACTAGGTAAAGAACAGATATCAGCGATGAAATCGTCCAAACAGCACAGGAGTCACAGGATGTTGACAACGACTTGTTTACCAATTAGACTGAGCTCCCTCTCAGCTAGGGCATCTCTGAACCGGTCACATGGGCCCTGCTGGTCTCAGCTCAGTCCACCACTTCTGTCACTGTAAGAGGGTACACATTGCCCGCTGTGACATGTGACACATGCAGCACTTGGTAGGAGGGGGCCATTTCTGTGAAAAGATCCCAGGGCAGCAAGCAGGCAGGAATGTGTGCTCTGGTTGGTGGGGATCGGATGTCGCCAGCTGTGAGGGGCTGGTATAAAGGACAGAGCTGCTAGCTCTCAGCCAGAATAGATATCAGCATTTCACAGTAACAGCACACACGAAGGATACGTTTGCAGAGTCGACCCTATATTTTAGA
The DNA here is from genome assembly GCF_004916995.1 of Morone saxatilis. NCBI lineage: Eukaryota > Metazoa > Chordata > Actinopteri > Moronidae > Morone > Morone saxatilis. Next base: position 3,386,246 of record NW_023340095.1, on the reverse strand, counting down.
GAGAGTGAAGCTTTTAGTTTTCTCTGGTGACAATTAGGAGGTTTACTGGTGTAACTGTAGGAAGACACTTTACCATTATGGACGTCCAGAGGACAGGATCTATGGTGCGGCCTCCGAGCCCCATGGATAGCCTTGAGAAGCAGCTGAGCTGTCCCATCTGCCTGGACATGTTCACCAAACCTGTGGTCATCCTGCCCTGCCAGCACAACTTGTGCCGTAGTTGTGCCAGTGACCTCTACGACTCGCGCAACCCATACCGCTTTTCTGGCGGCGTCTTTCGCTGTCCTACCTGCCGGTTCGAGGTTGTCCTTGACCGCCATGGCGTCCATGGGCTCCAGCGCAACCTGTTGGTAGAAAATATTATCGACCTCTATAAGCAGCAGCAAGAAGGTAGTGGCAGTGGAAGCACAGACACCACCCTGAAGCCTAAAGAATCCAAAGAACCGATGTGCCAAGAACACGAGGACGAGAAGATCAACATCTATTGCGTGACCTGCCAGGTACCCACCTGCTCCATGTGCAAAGTGTTCGGCCAGCATAAGGACTGTGAGGTGGCACCTTTAGCGAGTGTTTACCAGGCACAGAAGGGTGAACTGAGTAATGCCATCGATACCCTGGTGGCCAGCAACGGGCGCCTGCAGGCCCTGCTCAACCAGATGGAAGACGCCTGCCGCGCTGTGCAGGAGAATGCTCAGCACGCTAAGCAAGGGCTGGCTGAACGCTTTGACCTGTTGTATGCTGTCCTGGAAGAGCGCAAGACCCTTCTCCTGGAGCAGATTGGTAAAGAGCAGGATGAGAAGGTGGCAGCTCTGCGAGCACTGGCCCAACGCTACGGCGAACGACTGCAGGCTAGTTCGGAGCTCACAGACACCGCTGTGAGGGCGCTGGAGCAGGGGGGCGCTGCTGAGTTTCTGTTAGCCTCCAAGGGCCTCATCACGCAGACCAAAGACGCAGCTAAATGCTCACTGGGGGAAGAGAGGCCAGAGCCGGGCTTCGAGAAGATGGACCACTTCACTTTGTCAACGGAGCATGTTGAAGCAGTCCTGGCAAAAATGGACTTCGGAGTGATTGATGACGACGAATTTGAGGATGCACGACGGAGGAAAAGGAGGAGGAGGAGGAATAATGAAAATTGAAGTGGTTACGGACTTGTAGGAAATACTGTAATGTGTGCTTTTGAAGGTTTTTTGACACAAGTGTTTATGGCAGGGACTCTGCATTTGATAGAAATATAAGGTTACAGTGGATGTGGGCTGAAATGGCTTGCCCCTACTCTCAGTGCAATATTTAATTTCAGTGTCGTATTCGTACCTTTTCTTAACCTCTTTTTATACTTTTGTACTTCTAAGCCATTTGAATGGAACCATGGGTCTCGATAAATGTAAATACAGAATGTCTGAAGGTTGATTACACATCATTTTCCTCATGTGTAGCTCATGGAAATGTTTTTCTCACTTTGTCTAAGTTTGTGTTGAATTGGTGACCAGCTGATCTGCCTGTAATCACCACATCTGTCTTTAATGGAACGTGGAATAAAGCTGCATGAAGTTGAGCATCGATTTGCTTTATTGCTAAACTAAAACAAGTTTAACCTAAGCGAGCGTACAGAGGAAGAAAAGGGAAGACCCAGTATTATTTTGGCCTTATGGATTTTCTCTGGAGCGCTTCCATCAAAATATTCAAGCAGTCTGTTGCTGCTCTTACTTGGCAATCGGCTGTATGTAAAAATAAAAGCCCTTGCCATGTCCTGTCTGCTTTGCCTTTGCTGGTGAAAAGTGGGGGGCTATTTTTAAGAGGTGAGAGGGTGAGAAATGATAGCGGCCCTGGAATAGACTGTCAGAGAAGGACAGGCCAGGTCCTGTTTCTCCTCCATAAAACTCCCATCCTCCCACTCATGGACGTCTTGCTCAGCAGCTCTAACTGCAGAGTGTCAACAGGGCAGACTAAGAACGGCTGGTCCAGTTGCCACGCGAGTCATCTCCTAACGGTCAAGAGGCCAGTGGTAAAAATACATGTCTGCCTGGGGACTGGGTTACAAAAACCCCCTCGAGGTGACCTGCTTGACTGTGTTGGGAACATTTGCTCACAGACCTTATTTCTTCTCTAACATGCAGCCGGTCAGGTGCAAGAAAGTTGTTCCAACACAAGAAGCCATTTTATGAAGTGTGATAAATGGTTCACATTTAACAGATGGGAGTTTTATACTGACTGGAGAGGGGGAAAACAGCTCACTCCGTTTCCTCTCTAGTCATGGATCAATGGTGAGACACCACAATGACAAAAGAATAATATTTCATCCTCATTTTTCCTCTAACCACGTCATTAAAATAATCTACTTTAATCATCACAGTGTCTAAAAGAGAACTATATTATTTTACAACCATAACTTTGATTAAAACCATTACAAAATAAAAATGAAGTGCCTTCAAACACAACTGACACATAAACGCTGCTTTGACGCAGTTCTCTCAGCAGCTTTTTAGACAAGTACAATAACAGGGAGAACAGGAAGCCCGTCGGACGGCAGACTGGGAAAGCATTCTCGACAAATCTCCGGCCTTCCCCTCACAGCTGTCTTCTCTCATCCCACTTGTTATTGTTACCGCTGTTAGCCGCCGCAACAGACCGGGGGCTGACTGTTGGTACACATGAACCGTTGCTAGGCTATAAAACACCAAAGGCCACAACCCTGAGGCATTTACGTGATAGCTTCAGGAGCAGCGGCAAATACATGTTGTTCCGTGGCGTTGTGAGGCCCTGTCACAGTTATCTGCACAAACTACAGCACCGTGTGAGGGGAGGCTAGATAAACAAAGCAGCTTTGACGTTTTGGAAGCCTGAGCCAGTGCCTGCTGATAAAGACGTCAGTGGATTGTAGTGTAAGCTCTAGACAGCACGACATCCATGATTCATCATATGCGTGCTTCATTTAACAAGATCTATTGTTAACCATCTTTGATTATGGAAAGTTCTTTCTTATTTTGCTTAGAAGTTCATCACAATCAAATCAAAGGTTCTCTGGCAACAAAATGCAACATTTGATTTCAAACAAATCCAGATGCTAACTGCAATTAAAGGCAGACAAGCCAGACTTTTTGTGCAGAATAGCTTCATTTGACTCAAATCCCAAACCAACTCCTGTAAGCTGTTTGTGACCGCGTGCTTGTTTGACCAGAGGAGGAGACGGAGTGGTGAGAGGAAGCAGCGTCATACTCAAACACACACAATTACCATATCCAAACCTTTAAAAGAGGAATATAAAACAGGCATTTTCAGTTCAGAATAGCTTCTTTTATTGAAATCCTAACTCAAACCCCTGTAAGTTGTTTGCGACCACGTGCTTGGAAGCAGCGTCATACTCAAACACACAGAAGTACCATATTTCAAACCTCAGGACATTTGCAAAAACCGAAACAAAAACATGAAATGTTAAATGCAGACCTCAAGCATTTACTTTATATTTTCTATTTTATAACACACTCACCTGTGATTGCTAATGATCACAGCAGAGTAGGCCTGCACCATATGAGGAAAATCTGCGACGTGAGATAACACTGTTCAATGTTGCAATTACTTGCAATTAATAAATGTTGAAGAGTGCATATTATCGATACAGTTCCTATATCAGCCTGGTTGTCTTTAAGTTCAGAACTGGATATGAATTAAATATTAAAAACTAAATATCTCACTGTGAACTAAAATATGAATAAAAGAAATAATATTCCTGACAGTATCGGTGTAAAACAGCGGATGGGAAAGCGGACAGGAGCAGATCTCACTTCTCTACAGGTTGACATGCAGAGTACTTTTTTTTTTAAACAGCCCCTGGCTTAGAAAACCCCGCCTGTCACTCTTGATTAATCGTTACTCACAGTGTACAGCCTCCAGTGCTGTTGCTCATTAGCAGTTTTGTTTACAAGAAACATAGCTTGTCATTACCATGTTTAAAATTAGGCTACATAACATGCTGTAAGGTCACAGTCAGTTGCTGTTGCCTATGTACTGTATGTACTTTAAATAGAGCCAGAGCAGGGTATTAGGATGTATGCTCGCCATATGTCTGATATTAATGTGGTTCAAACATTCTTCACAGAGAGCACGCGGCAAAGGGCGTACAGTCTGGTGGCCCAGGCATACACTTCCATCCAAGCAGAAGATTTCGCTGCTTTTGTCGGATACTCTGTGGAAGAGGCAGTAAAAGGTAAATTTACACAACCTCCTCCAGGGAACGTTTTATCACTGCTGTTACTGTGTATGAAGACATCAATATGTTTTTAGTCATAAAAACAGCTGCATTGTTTCAGGGGTGTAATAAATATATTTTGCGTTACATAACCATTCACACATCCGCTGATGACTGTATTTTCCTCTCCTTTCCCACCGGTTTTTCGTCCGAAGGTGTGGTGAGCCAGGGCTGGCAGGCAGACCCCGCTACCAGGATGGTGATGCCCAAAAAGCCAGGTAGGTGGCAGTATTGCTCTTTTAATTGGTACCCAATATCAGCCCGCCAAACGGTTTTCTCTTCACTGGTAATCCTGCACCCGCCCTGCTACTCTTCCTCCTAGGTTTTATTAGGCACGCATAAAATATGTTGAGAGCAGGGATTTAGGATTCATTTTAATCTCAGTGAAAGATGGATGACATTTTCGTTTTCCTAGAATTTGTTGAGTTTTTTGATTTGCTAAATCTCCCTTGTCGAGTGTCCATATCTCCCAAACTTTCCCCCTCCATTCCCTTTTTCCTTCTTCTTATGCGCTCCCTTATTTTGCCTTTTTTTTTTTTTTCTTATCACACGTCCTCAAGCCCAGAGAGTCGCGGATTGATCCAGCTTGTAAGAGAAATCCGGTGATTTATTCATATAGTCAAAGGAGGAGGTTTGCGGTCCTTGCTCTCTGTAATCATTGGACATTACTGCTGAAGCATCTGCTGCACACATGCAACAGGCTTAACCCACTCACCATTAATCCTCACGTCTCCTCTTTACCCTTCCACAGCGCCACTGGGACTTAATAGTGCTTGGTAATTCTGGTTGTAGAGTGGATCTCACACAGGAAATCACTCTGGTTTGGGATAAGATGTAAAGTGTTTGTAATGATTTCCAGGCTGGATGTGTCACAGCCACATGGGGAGACTGCAGGTAGTGTTGTTAGACCGCTGCAAAAAGCAGTGAGGTCAGATGTCAACAGCGTGGTTAACTTGAAACCAGCGGCCTGCTGAGTCTCTGACTTGGAACACGTGGGCTGTAGCCGCCGAGCTAAAGCTGTGGAGATGCAAGAAGATCGATAGCACTTGGCACAATGTGGAATCCCCCTCTGACTCAACTTCTCCTCTCTCTCCCTCTCTCTCTCAACAGATCCTCCCCCCGTCTCATTGGTTCCAAATGAGCAGCAGTTGGCCAGACTCACTGACTACGTGGCTTTCCTCGAGAACTGATAACCCACCACAACCCGCTGCCACCCTTTTTCGCTCGCCTGGTACAGAGGGAGAGATCACAAGTTTTGGACAGACTCTTCCCCCTTCCTGCAAAGACCCACTCCCAGATAGAGACGTACCAAAAACACACCAATCATCTTGCATGAAATGCTGCAAGCTCTTCTCCAAGACCTGCCTATTTATGTTCAACGACGAATATAACTTCCCCTGTTAATTCATACAGTGAACACCTTTCAGACACAATGTTGTATTATATTCTTTTTTTTTTTTGTTCTCTTGCTCTCTGCAACCCAGCTGATGTATACATTTGGGTCTAGTTTTGAAGGAGGTATTACAGGAAATATGTTTCCCATCACTGTCAGTATGTTTTTATCGCTAACCTAACAAACCCCTTCCCTCACAGTAGAAATACACAAACTAGCATGCACAGTAGGTCCACTCAAAGGTTGTCTGGAAAAAAAATTTTGTCAGGTAACAGAAGTCTTGGCATGCATGCATCAACGTGTGGATTTCAGACCTCATATTTTGCAGTTTATGTTTTGACTGGTGAATAAATATTTTGCTGTTTCTAATTTCAGTGTTGGTTTCTTTTATTCAAGAGTTTCAGGTTGTTCTCCACAGAGCAGGCTGGGCTCAATCAAGGATAATGAATATTTAATTATGTGTGGTATTTCGGGGCTTCTCGGTGTCATAATTTGTCTCACATAAAAATAAGTTTTGCCCTTTTCTGGTGCCTGGCTTTTAACAGACACACACACACACATCACCACACACAACACACACACACACACACACACATCAAACACACCAACCACAAAGAACATGATGTGTGTGGAAGCGTATTAATTACAGCCGCATTAGACCACCAAAAAACTTGATATTACAGCAAATAATCAGAGTCAAAGCTGTTGTGTATAACTCAAATAGTATCAATTGATTTAGGTAATTAAAGGAGTTGAAGTAATGCCAACCTTTAAGTCCTCAAACTGTTGCAGTCTGTAACTTCACCACCAGATGCCACTGAATCCTACGCACTGGCCCTTTAAATATTCATGGTTCCCAGGGGTCCTTGAAATCTTTGAAAGTTTGTATATTTGATCGGTAAAAGAATTAAGCCCTTGAAAGTTTTTGAAGCTAAACATGAATAGAAATGGGTAATTGGAAGTGCTTGAATTTACATATTTGGTACAAGAACAGAAATGTAAGTTCTTTTGATATTTTATATGAATTATTATTATTATTTATATACTGTATTTCTCAGTGGTGTAACCTTGATCCGTCTCTCAAACTGTGCTGTGTTTGGTCTTTGAATTTGAAAGAACTGGGCCTGTGAACCTTATTACTATTAAAATGAACGCTCTCTGCATCTGTAATTACTTTGACAACATCATGGAGAAGTGATGGATGTTTTATTTTGTAAAGGCATAACTGACGCTCCAAAATAAAAGCCTGGTGGGGTTTTTATTTAATTTCTTTTAGTCCCGTCTGCATCCTATTATGAAGAGTTTGAAACATACACTACGGGTTTACTTTGAAGTCATTTGATGTGCGCTGTGTAGCCTGACATTAAAAGGAAGTGGCAGACATTTGATGTGATTTAGTGTGAAACCACGTTCATAGGATCCATCCTTTACATGTCTGCGGAGGCGAGGAACTCATTTAATTCATGACATGGTTTGCTTTGTTTTCAAAGTGTTACATTAGAGACGACTGCAAACATGGAAATTGTCATTGTGTTTATATTTGCTTTGGTTGGCTCTTGTTAAGTCTATTTTAGTAACATTGGAGGCTACATTTCCCTTTGTGTGCATGTGTTTTGAAAGCATGTTTTGCTGGTGCTCTCACATATATGTATGTTTATATATAGAAATGTTACATGTGTTTTTTGCATTTGCTGCGTAAACACGTGTGGACTCCGACCCATGTCCAGGCATGTGTTGAACCAGCATTGGCCTCATGACAGCACAGCTTGCCAGAGACAGTCAGCACAAGTGTGAGAAGGTAAACTGACCCTGATCCACCTGCTGTGCTCCTGCGGATCTCAAGTCTGCCACAACACGACTAAATGTGTATACAGACGCACATGCAGCCACAAATAGATCTGAACTGTACTGATACGGATAACCTCAAGGCGTTTGTGGTGTTAAAAGTCAAGAGTTCAGTATATGTTATAACCTGTGTTCCAGCTGGTTTAATGGAGCATGTGTGGATACAGTTTTAGACATGTAGATGTGATTGTCCTTATGCTGTGAGGGGTCTCGGTTAGCAGGAAGCTTTGCATGTACAGTTTACACCCTAAATGTGGCTGGTTAGCTCAGTTGGTTAGAGTGTGGTGCTAATAATGCCAAAGTTGTGGGTTCGATCCCCGTACAGGCGGAACATATATTATGGACAACTCTATCTGACAACATAGTCCAGGTCTGTAAAGCACAATCACCTTGGTTAACCTCTCTAAATGGGTCAATTTGGACATAAATGCAGAGAATATAGAGGATTTAAAAATCAGTATTAATACATACAAGGGTAAACAAACAAACTGCAACAATCAGTATATTTAATGAGTCAATGCATAATTTATGCTAATCATGAATTATATTAATTAATTTCAGGCTATGTCTTTATTTCTTAATTTATTCTAGTATGCATGTCTGTGTATGTATGTACTGTTAAACAGTGTTGGGCAGTAATACATTACTTAGTAACATGTTACAGCAATACAAATTACAAAGAGAGGTGTAATGGATTATAATTTAAATATATATAAATAAATAATTATCCTCCATCCTCCAAATACTTCAGATTTCAGATGTTTGGCCAGTCCCTTGCATGCTAGCTCCACCCCCATCGGTGTCTTTGTGCTTGCATGTGTGTGCATAGGTGAATTATGTAATAAATAGTAAAGTTTGTTTTGGATAAAACTTTGTATTTACAGTTCTACAAGTCCTATAGAGCACAGAAGTGGACATCTCTGAGACGATCAATAAGACAAACTTGACTTTGTATCCTGCGTGTGGACACTACATCAGCCTTTACAGTACAGCCTTGGTGCTCTTTAAAACCCTTTCAGATCATTAATACTGAGTAACTTGATGCTTGCGGATAACCAAAACAGTTTTACAGGTTCATAGGATACATAAAATATGTCAAGGCTCTGTTGTGAACCAGCTGGGAGAACACTTTGAAGTGAGGACACAAGGTCATACTGTATTTTCTTGAATAGGCTCTAAGCATTTTTACTGCAGCAAGTTTAATAGTCACATGTTGCTTCAATGAAGAAGGCCGGTGAGATTTTAGACTTTGAGACTGTGATCTTTTCTGTTTGTTCCATGGTTGCATGACCCATACTTCAGCCTGAAAGTAAAGTGTCCCACAGAGGCAAGCTGTAGTAAAGGTTAAAGGTTGTGACCTCATGTCAAGTTAAACTCTAAAAATGGTAACATTAACTAAGCTTTGTCGACAATACTTATGTATGTAAAAACAATACTATTTATATATATAAAGAAATACAATACTTCATTTTCACTAGTCACTGCTGTTTGTAGTTTGTACCATGAAATATCAACTACTACCAGGTGCTGTTCTGTAATGAACTACAGCCATTGTAACACAAATAATCTTGTTGTCAGCGCTTAAAAAAAGTCTTCCCTTTGCCGATTCCTCACCGCTGCACACAAGTGGCCTGCACATTTTAAAAGTATTTAACATTCACATGTTTCCACTCCAACCTGCTGCCTTTGAAGTGGCTGAGATCACTGTTTTGTGTTATTTGTACAGTCCTCCTAGCGGTGTTTGCAGTGAGCCTACGGACAGATAGCAGCTTTTTTTTTATTAACATGAACACAAAACAAAACATAACAGCAGACGAAAAACGTTGCACATTCGTTTTTGTTCTTTTCTTTCTGTTTTCTTTTGTTTTAAAGTGTGGTATGTTTGACTGCAAAAATGAACTCTCATGGGATCTTAACTGAGGCAATGGCCTGGCGTCCTTTGCACAGATGCTCACAAAGAGCTGGGGGCTCTCTTTCATGAGGTCATTTTTTCCGAGGTCAAAGGTGACTTCTGCTTCGCATCATAGCACATGCCACTGACATGATGTTACAGAGGCCTGCGAGGGTGGTATACAAACACAGCTCTGCTAAAACAGGGGTCTTCAAAGTCTGACACTTTGGGCTCTGCCTCGGAAAATAATTAAGACGACTGCGTGCTGTTGTTTTTGCTGTTTAGAGAAAGTAAAGTGTTGCCCTGGACTCTGTTAATTAGCTGTGGGCTACATCTTGAGCCCCATTTTTTTACCCTTTTTTTTTTGCAAAGTTGCACCAATAAAAGTATGCCCAATCAGCTATTAGCTGTTCCACACTATAATGTACTAATGGATGTACACACATTAGCCTCAGCTCTAATGTTGGCATGCGTATGAATGTGTAGCCTGACAGAGCCACTATAGCCGTGCTGTAGACTTTAAAGGGCCTATGTGTAGGATTTAGTGGCATCTAGTGGTTGCAGATTGTAACTCCCTCACTTCACCTTCCCCTTCCAAGTACGAAGGAGAAACTGCGGTGCTACTGTAGAAACATGGCGGTTCAACATTACGGCTTCAACGTAAGGCGACCTGCGGCATCTGTAAATAAAAACGTCTCATTCTAAGATAACAAAAACACAACAATTCTTCTTTTTTTTAGGTGATTATGCACAAAAAACAAACCTATGCATATTATATGCAAACAGATCCTCATAAATGTTACACACAGGACCTTTAAGTCTTGTTTTAGTGTGCCAAATCAGCCATTAGCCATTCCTGATTGTAATGACAATAATAACTACCCATTAGCACCTGTCTGTTTCATCTCCCTCCCACATCTGGAAATCCTCTATCCTCTTAATAAGCTTCAAATGTAGTCTCTTTTAATATTTATCATTTGTTTGCTAAACACTTTTGTGGGTTTTAGTAACACAGTTCACATTACATGTGCTATCTATAATCTATTTATTCTGGAACCTAAATGGAGTTGTGTGGTTT
>NW_023340095.1:3372254-3375785 GCF_004916995.1 Morone saxatilis | reverse complement strand
TTTGAGTCTGGAAATGCTGTTACATATTTTGATAACATAACTCAGCAGTTCTGGCTGTTTTAAATCAGGTGGAGATAGCTGGAGAGGTTTAACCCAGCTAGAGGTTACGTAATAGAGGACATGAACCAGCAGGGGGCAGTGTTCACTCACAGTTGGTGTGTGATCTCAGAGCGAGTCGTCTGACATGACCCATGCTGCTCTCTATTACCTGATACTAAGATGCAAAATAGACAAGTTTATAAAACCTCCATCAAAAGTAGCAATATTTAGATAAAAGGAGAAAAAGCAGATTTTCTTTTTTCTCCCCCTTTTTTCCTTTTGCTCCATCTTGGGGGGGGGGGGGCATTGTTTAAATTTTCATTAACAGCAGTAAAAGCTCCCTCACATCCACAGAGAAAATGTTTCCATGTGGGATGATGAGTCATGAGCATGAGACCAGGAGAAGAGTCCAAGAGGATGTGGGAGACTGAACAGAGGATGGTGATGAGAAAAAGAGGGGGAGATCAGAGAGGAGGAGGAGGAGGAGAAGAGAGATTGGTGAGAGGGGCCAGTAGGAGCCAAAGCCAGAGAAGTGGTGGGAGGAAGACAGAGGAGAAGGAGAGCGAAGGAAACGTTGCAGAGGGATTGCTGCACGAGTGCCAAGTGGACAAATGTCTGCTGCAAAGAGGATGAAAGACAAAGATAGAGACTGAAAATTTAATATAGCTGAAGTAAAAGTGGATTTTCCAGCATTATATCACTGAGGTCATGGGACATTTTAGAGATCACTGCATAGTTACATTGAGAAGAATCTATGTTTTAAGTAAACAAAGTGTAAATGTAGGAATCTTTGGCAGCATTGTAACCGTTTGTGTCATCCATACAGATGGTTACCCTGAAAAAAATGTGCTTACATTTCTCTTAAATACGGTCTAAAAAAAAAAAAACCCCACAAGGATTCCCCAACTCCGTGTAGCACCACCAAGTCCTGCATCCTCGAACAAGCTCATGAGAACCAACAGAACGTGAAAATTCATTCTCACGAACAGAGAATTAGACACAGTTTCTCGATGCAGCTGTTTTCCAAGCCATGTGACCTTGGTAAGAGTTCCCAGATAATGGCCACGGGCTCCAGGTCCTCACATCTCTCACCCAGGAGATTTCCTAATCCACTATTAAAAGTAAATATTTCTAGTAGGACTTGACTCAGCTTAAGAGGGGTTCTGCTGCCAGCCATAACTCAATGGGTCTTTTATGAGCCCACCATGTATCCTTCATTCGCGTCCTGCTCGTGTGGACGTCACCTTTAGACTCTGTGTAAGTGCTGAGGAAATTAAGTGAGAAATATTAGTGTAGAGAGTAGAATGAGGACGCACACAAGCATGTTTTCATTTTATTCAGCTTTAGAGTTTGCTCTTATTTGAAAAAAAGACGCAAAGTTAAATATAAATTCCCTCTTAATGCCAGAAACCTTTTTCAAATTAAGAATGTGTTAGTGTTATATAATACCTTTTGGAAAGCATTAGGCTGAGAGAAGGATATGGTCAAAGGGACACAGCAGATGACAGTCAGTATGTAACTTCAGCCAGCTGGATTATAGACATTGTTCCTCTTTACTGACATATTCCAGCCATGACTCCCTAAATAGTTTGTTTGCTTTCAGAAACAATAGGGAATGTTATGTCTGGCAATATTCTGCATCTACTGTATTGTCTTATTGTTAACAAATACCGTGAAATATAATAATACTAAAACCAACCATGAATTGATCCCCTTAAGAAGTACTGTGTGTGTGTATCTGAAGCCTGATATGTGTTTCTGATCATTTTTGGACAACAATGGAGCGGTTTGTGAGCAAGCAATGGAGGCTCTGTATGGACACAAAAGGAGAATAAGTCGAAGTGAGTAGCCACGCTGTTGCAGCTGGAGCTGACACTCTTCCGGTCACCTGCCATGGAACACAAAAGCACACTGGTAGCTTAGTTTTGCTCGAATCCCACATCGACCATCCGCTGCCATCTGAATACATAAAGAAGATGAATTTAAGAAAATGCACAGAGTTGACTTCCTGTCTTGGTAGTAAAGTTTGCTCAGAACTACAGTTGCCTCAGCTGTGAAGCCCTTTTTCAGTCCAGTGGGGTACTCTAGGGATGGCGAGGCAGGTCGCGGTTTTGCCAGACTGAAAGCATGAGGAGAGCGGCGAGGAGGGGAAGGCCATGAAGAGTGCGGGTGCAGACATTCATTGTTCCGCCTCAGGGATGAATTGTAAATAATTCTGATGATAGGAGTTGGTAGTTTGGTCCGAAGTACCTTTGTTTTTGACCCAGCGTCATACGCTGCAAAAACTAACATGCATTAAACTCAGTATATTGTCATTGCCATGTTTCCTGTACAGAGCTGGCTACCTGCGTGTGAGACTTTAAGTCGTTTGTTTGTATAATGAGAACTATAGAGTGAGAGAGGTATACAGGATGGGAAATCAAAGAGGCAAAGACGAACAGACAGTGTTGATTTTGCGGTTTTATGGGATTTGTGACAGATAACAAGCAAGGGTATATATGACTGGCAGCCTTGATTCTTCCAGCGAGCGAGAGGTACGGGGACAACAAGGTTCTACTGTAAGTTTCTTTAACTCACCATCCTGCACTGTATGTACTTGTTTTCCCAAAGGATCAATCCAAACATCTGATTGTGGTTTACAGCGAGCCACAGCCTCCCTGTCCTGTGTTATTATTTTTCACTTTCTCTGAATTCTCTGAATATTTGAAGGCATGAGTCACCCAGGGAGCCTCAGGAACGTGACGCCACGTGACGCCACGTGACGCCACATAACGCCACATAACGCCACGTAACGTCACATTACACCACAGTTACCTTTGATGTCAAATATTATTTTTCCCAAGGTTCGGTGTCTGTACGTGTTGTCAAATTTCTACTCTGTCTCCTGTCTCCTCTTTGTTGGAAAAGATAGAACCGTGGAGGTTGTGCCAGTGCCTTAAGCCTGGGTGTTGAAGAGCTTTTTCAGCTTTTTCTTACCACTACACCAGGTGCAGAGGCACAAATCCTGCCGGAAACTGCAGTGCTATTAGCCTCATCCGTCTGCCACTTCCAATCAGGGCATTTAACTGGCTTCTTCACATGTTGAGGGAGCATTTCTTTAATTTATAGGCTCACAAATAGTGATAGAAATAAAACTGGGACTCTTACACTTTGAGACTACAGATTTGTTAAAGAAAGCCTGCGTCACAAACTTGGGCATGGAGTTTGTCAGATGTGCGCATTTACAAGGTGGGAAAGTGAGAGAGGCTGTTGAGTTGCATTATGGGAAATGTAGGCTTGAGTGTTTTTGGAGCTGGACCCATATGCCTGCTTCAATTTTGGCCCTTTTGTTTTCAGTGTATCTCTTGCAGGTCAACCCAACTAATAACACACTGCTGGAGTGTCCTGTTAAATCAGTGGTTCTAATTGGCCTAAAAGTTGGGCTAAGGTTGAGGACCACTGCTTTAAATCAACTTAAATAATAATAATAATACGGGCGCCCGGTTAGCTCAG
>NW_023340095.1:3368418-3372189 GCF_004916995.1 Morone saxatilis | reverse complement strand
CTCTATAGCTGTCTATCAATAAAAAGCCAACAAAAGGCCAAAAAAATAATAATAAACTATGATGTTGTACTATGACTGAAATTTCCAACTGTGCTAGATTCAATAATATTCATGGTATTGTAGTTCCCTTTATGATCCACGTAAAACAAATCCTACAATCTGGATTTCATTGTACAACCCTGCGCTGTAAATGACAATTAAATAACCTTGTATTATTGAACTGTGGTTAATGCAATCTGAATTATTATGCCAAGTATCAGTTTGGAATTGTTTGTTTGTATGAGTTCACAGAGTTTAACAAGAACAGCTGCACAAGATACAAGCGTGTTTAAAAATGTTGTGAAATTTTACCGATTAAAGAATCTGCTTCAGTGAGTTTGTTTGAAACATATTTACATAAATCCTGCTTTAACAGATTTTAGAAATATGTGATGGGATCAAAGAAAAAAAAACTGAAGAAAACGGTCTGGGAATGCTCTGAGCTGGCACTGACTCCCACTTCACACAGCAAAGGAGACGGGTTAATTCCCACAAACAAGGTCACGCACAGAAAAGGGGTCCATTTAAAACGGTATAAATAATTTTTTTTTCCTTTTAATTAAGTTGTGGTCAGTGCAACTTCCTTTGGTAAACATGTCTACGTCTTAGATCAGTCTCAGGCTAATTACAATACAAGGGCTTGAGGTTGCTTTATATATCAACTGCTGCTCCCTAATTAAAGTCAAATATACATAAAAAACATAAATAATTATATCACTCCAATTTCATTCATTCCACAGAAAGAAAATGGAAATAGTTAGGTGTTGTGTGATTTTAATTCCATCCAAGTTGCTGCTTATTGTTTGCTGCATTGCTTAATCTACTTGTTTCACCTCCACACCCTGCATCACTAACTGGTTAGGCGTGGGCTGAAGTATGACAATGCAACAGTAATGTCACAGGGTCCTTGAGTACACTCCTACATCACTGCAGCCAGGTGAGAAGTCAAACCACTGATTTAGCATTACCAAAAAAAAAAAAATTGACGCAGAAATTAAACAGAGTTATTGTTTTTTTTATTCCAGACATTCTTCTTTCTTGTCAATATTTGGTGTCTACACTACACATAATGCAACTCAATTGCAGACAGTTTGGTCAGAGATTTGAGTGTTATGCTAGTAGCAGCGTCAGACCTCAAGCATGAGGTGCAGCTAGTCGCCTGGTAAGATCACCAACTAACTTCCAACCCCCCAGAGGTTTTTCATTTTCAAACTTGTAGTCTTTAGACTAAGTGACATCACTTGAGGACATTCAGATTTTACGCGGCTCTGGAGCCACAAAAGGCGTCCTACAGCTTTTTTTTTTCACATATTCATTAATTGGTAAATGGACAAGTCACCAACCTGCTCATCGGGAGTGATGCAATGCTTCCTATCCGAAGAATTCACAATGATATTAAACTCACCCATACACACACACTCACACACTGAAGGCACAGCTAAAAAGAGCAATGCCCAAGGACGCTTCGGCTGGACTGGGGGAGCTGGGAATCAAACCAGTACTTATACACGTATAAACACAGACTGTGATGTGTAAAATCTGTGGAATTCCCCTGAAGTTACTCTTTAAACATCTGCCAGTTTTTGATGAAAACCCCACTGGAGATAAATACAGGTTACACTAAGCATACACTAAATAAACACTAAGCATATAAAAGACAGGTGATTTTGCTGTTGAATTTGCTTAGGAAATTCAATAGAGACAAAAATCTGGACTGCTGGCTCATGCTATTAGGAAACAAGTCAACAAAACCACTTCTGGCATTGATATTGTCAAGGCAAAAACTTCAACTGACGGAGAGAGCTGCTCGAAAGAAAGCTGTTGTTGTTCTCTGTTCTTTCTGTGCCAATATCCCTCTTTGTTAGGATGATTGTTTCCATTTGTGAATAACACGACGACTAACAGAGAGTAAAGCGAGGCAACCTGTCACTGCAGTCTAATTTGTAAAGTCATTCACTGCGGCACAAGGATCATGCACTGTAACTTTATATGAAATCATGAGGGAGCTGGACAGTCAGTCCTACCAAAGTCTCCACAATGCAGTATTCAGAGTGGGACAATAGTCCACTAATGACGTGATTTGTTATCAGCTATCCTTCCTGTTTTCTTCATCTGAAAAAATAGATAAAGACATCTCAGATTAATCTTTTGATCTAATTATGTTCTCTGAGAACACTTTTCACACCGCTGACTTAGGATGGAAAGAATGTTTTTCTGTCAGGTGAGAACTGAGGAGGTTGGGTTGAAGTGAAGTTTTACTGCTGTCTGATTAAACTGCCACAGCGTGAAGTGCACAAAATGGAAAATAGAGACATGAAGGTGAAAAAACATGTCTTTAAATGTTTTTTGAAGTAAGAATTTGTTGTTTTTTTTGTAATTACAGAGCACATAATGATGGAAAAATCTACCATGGTTATTTTTATTCATAAGGTAATTGTCTTAAGTGCATCATTAGCCTTTCAGCAAGAACCAGTCTACATAAAATATATATCTTTGGCAGGTGACCAAAGCACCTTATTACACATTTAAGTATTTTCTTGGTCAGCTTCCACACACCCACCCGTCTGGTAATTTACTTAGTAGTTGCACCCAAAGCCTGTGAACACCATCACACGTGATTTCCATTTTTCGGATGATTACACTTCTGCTCAGGTTGAAGGCGGCTGGTTCGAGATGAGCCAGGCCTGCGCAGAATCGATCCCCGGCGACTGCCACTCAATGCATGCCGGTTAGATTTGTGTCTGACGTCATGCACACGTGGACAACGATAACCTCACGAGATCAATCAGTTGCTCTCCACCAACTGCAGGACCCAGGGCATGACGAGAAACGCCTGGCTGTTGCCTGGTCAAAATGCTGATTGGCTCGTAGTTTTGACAACAAACACCCAGTTTTGTCTAATTTTCTCTGTGATTTTAATATTTAACTTTAGATTCTAGCTGTTTCATGTATCATGTTGTGCAATGTAGGTTTAATCTGTTAAAATATCTTGTGTGGTTGATAACCTTTCTGTGACTTCCTGTATATATTATTCCCACCCAGATGCAACAAAGCTAACAGGAGATCAATCTCTTACAGGACACATTCTCACACAGTCCTGAGAAGAGGTCTAATGAGCCAGATTATCTGCACCTGTGTGGGTGTTCAGAGGTAGCCCCGGCACACCCACACAGGTGTCTTCACTTCTGGCTCATTAGACCTCTGCTGCTCAGGTTGAAGAAGATAAAAGGTGTGAGTAAAGGTCTCCCAACCGAACAATAGGGGGAACATCAATCAAACACAGACATTACACAACCACTTGGTTAATTAGTCAAATAAGAAGGTGTGTATCAGCTTTAAATGGACTGCAACAAGTTTGTGAACATCAACACACCCTTCTGTGATTGTCGAACGTCCTAAAAATATACAACATTTGTGTTTTTAAAGAGTAACTTAATCTCCAAATTTGTATGAATACATTTTATTGCAAAGTGTTTGAATTCTACATATTGTGCTACAAATATGCATACATTCATTGCAATTGAATTTTGCTACTGGCTGGCAGTTGACGTATGTGGTGGCAGAGAGGATACTGAGAGAGAATTGATTAATGTCATTGTTCTTGATATGTATTCATTGATCGAATGATAGTGATTAGAAACATGATATTTCTGAGATTGTTTTTGACAAATCTTGAAGATTACTTACTGAGTGAATATCGACTAGTTTTACACAGCTACCACTGAACATACA
>NW_023340095.1:3349153-3368318 GCF_004916995.1 Morone saxatilis | reverse complement strand
CTTGTCCTCATAGCTAATTAGGTTTCTTAACAGTCCAGTTCCAACGTATGTTTAAGCCAAATGTGCATTTATGCTTTTAATGTATGTGTTTTTGCATTTAATCAACTCCCTTAGAACTGACGGCATACAAAATGGCATTTAATCATTCAGTTCTGTTATGTGTTTATTGTTGGAAACCTCAATGGGAACTGCATGCAGATCATTTAAGCAAGCTAATAGAACATGGATGTAAAACTCATTTGCAGAAATAAAAATGTACTCCATAAAAGTCTGGGAAAATAATTTCTGAAATTCTGCAGTTAGGTGTGTTTTATGGAGCATAATCACAATGCAATAAAACAACATTATTGACCGCAACCAGTAAAAAGATATATATTCTTCATGTTCAGATTTCAGAGAGGAAATAATGTGTTTTAAGATAATACAAAATATACTCTACTGCTAAATTAGGCATTTTTTGTCGTATTTTTCTGTTAGTCTTTGCTTGTGGAAGAGTTATTTCTAATTGGGCATTTCATAGTTTGTCTTTGTGTGCTGCTTTTGCATTATGTAATATTATATATATAACATTTATTTATAACATAATCCAACACAACTCTGGAAATCTGAACACATTTTTAAACATTATTTTAAACTAAACTATTCGTGGCATTTTCAATTGAACAAACATGGGAGTTACAGGTACATTACACAAGGGGCTAAGCATTACTGCAAGTCACTGAAAATGAGTAATTATTTACAGTCACTAGCTCCTATTCTGAAAGGTAATTGAATTACTTTACCAATTACTGCATATTAAAGCAATTAGTTACTAGGGACAGTAAGTTTTGCATTAAATATTAGCTTAAATTATCTAACACAGTCGCACTAAAATAACATAACTGTGTGCACACTGTGGAGACAGCTTTATCTAGTCATTAATACTCCCAAACACCAGAGGGCAACAACAAATAACATTCCCACCTGTAAGCTTCCCCTTTTGTCTTGATTAAGACACCTGACGACTAAGCTCTGCAGTCGTTATATTAGATGAACCCAAGTTTCTTCAGAAACAGTACAGTCCTTGTGATGGAAAGCAAGCTCACGTTGGCTAAACTGTCTTCGGTCACCATAAAGTTGAGTTTTCGTCATAAACCAGAAGATTAAGAGGATACGCTTGGATGCGTCTAAAAGTCTAAATATGTGGACAATACCGAATGATGTGGTCAAGGCCCATTTGTATTGTTCCAGACCTCCTCCAAGTTCTGGCTTCAAGTTAATTTGGATTAATGTGTAGGGTTTACAAAGAACTACAATCAACATTTTCCAACAAAAATCCCGTCCTGGTCAGTGAATTGGTGAAGGCCCACTGAGTTTCTTAGTGGGCCTTCTCTCTCTCTCTTATAATCAGTTAAAATGAAATGTTAAATGTCACAGTTATCAAGTTCCCAGTTTAGATACAGTTTTGCAGAAAATTTGACTGTTAATCAAATGTTAAAAACTGCATTTATATTGAACATCGGAGGTTCCTCCTTGACCTTGGGAACAGACATCTATGGTAACCTATTCACACTCAAGGTTCAGGTACTCGCAGCTGAAGAAGGTATTTGGTTGAAAGCTCTGGAAAAGGCTTGTGAGGCTGGAACAGTTATCAACACCCATTGCGTGGGTGATACTGAGTCCAGTGGGTTATGGTTGAGTCAGACCTGGAAAACCAGAACACACTGATTCAGTGGAAGATTGTCCTTGTTTTTCAAATTTCCTGCAGTAATGTTTGGTCACATAATACCAGTGTTGTGTGATGAGCTTTAGATAACAAACAGCTTGGAGTCTAAAGTATATTATGTTTCTTATGCAAGTGTTTTCTAGGCCAACATGAAGCATATCTGTTTGCATTTTCCATCAGGGCAATAAGTTTCTGTTTTATTTTCTTATTCTTTTTGGGGAAACTGCCTGATGCAGGTATTTATTTATCTGAAAGACAAAATAGTGGATGTTTCCTGATATTCTCCAGGACAAATGTTCAGTTAGGACTTTAGACTGCTAAACAGAGTTAATCGCAGAGAGTAATTTAAACTTATACTCATAGAGAAATTTTAGTAACATTTTCTCTGGTTTACACAAAAATGTTAAATGTCAACTTGCAGACTTTCAAAACACTTATCTTTGGTTTTGTGACAATCTCGACTGTCACCACAAAATTATAACATTTTGAGGACAAAAAGTAAAAAGAAATCCAAGAGTAAAGCAACTTTGGCTTCTTCTGTTCTCTCAGATCTCTTTGCCCTTCATGTTAGACATTTAACTTGGCAACATTCACCAGTCCACAAAGATTTCCAGTATGCTCAGCATTTAGCCTGACCATGAATGGGCAATAGCTGACAAGCATGTTGGGGATGCCACAGAATGCCCGTTTTAGGCCAAGGGAGCCAAAGGATACAGTGGGAGAGGAAAGAGATGAGTCTGCTGGTGGTTTCTGCTGTGACTCAGGAGCTGCAGATAGTGGGAGTGCATTTACAGCTCTACTGCTCAATGTGAAAGTCATTACAGGCCCCTGACTTTTATGGCTTTTGTGGAAAGATGCAGAGCCAGCAGTGTGAGTCATCGATGGAACAACTGCATGTGTACTGCTACAGCAGTAAAAAATCCTCACTGCTTTCCCCACCTCTTGTTCTTTTGGCTGCTCAGAGTATAAAGCCACCAGGGACGGAGCCGAGCTCCCACGCTCGTAGTTTAACCTTGCCAAGTTCATCAATTGGAAAGTAGTTGAGCAAACCACAACTACATGATCCCTCACCAGCAGGATCACTTTGGCTTCAAGGCCCCATTAGAGGGTCTTTTGCTTGGGTTTCCTGACATCAAAACACAGTTTGAGCCCTCAATTATTATTTCACTCATCTACAAAAAAGTTAATGCAGACGAAACCAATGCACTTTCAAAGTTTCTCCGGTTATTCAGTAAAACCACACATTTTCAATGATGTCTTTGAACAATTTAGGTTTGTGGCACAAAGCTCAGAAACTGTCTTTCCTCCAACAATGTTTACCCTGGCACTAACATGGCCCTATATGAATCATCAGCCTGTGGAAATGACCACACAACCACTGGTTTGGTAAAAGAACCATATGGAGGGACCAAAGGAGCCGGTTCAGTTAACTGAAAGCGATGAGAGCCTCTCTTGTCTATTCGGCTCCTGATAATATTACACTGTGTGGACAGGAAGATATTGCACATGAGGCTGACATGGTTCCCGTTTGTGAATTAGAGAGAAGTAAATGAAAAGGCTTTACACTGGAAACAAATGACTTCTGCAGCCACAGATGCAAGATTCAGTCTTTATCTTTTTTAAAATGTATTTATCAAACACTCAAATCAAAATATCCACTGGGAAATCTACTGTGGAAACTCTGAAGAGAGTTCAGGTCAACAAAAATCTACAAAATCACTACCCTCAGTGGCTTATTATGTGAAACCATTCATACTAACCTAATGGTCCAGAGGATTTCCGAACAATGGATACAGTACATTCCTGTACCCCAAGAATGTTTAAGTATATTGAGACAGAAGGAAAAAAAAACACAGAGGAATAAAATACCTTTTAAATGAAATAATAAAGTCTCAAACAAAGGAAGAAAGCAGTGAAAGGGCAGCTTGAATTATCTGAGACAGAAAGGGAGGACAGGTTAGAAAAGGATTCCCATTATTTCACATGTTCTTTATGACCCATTCATCACCTTACGGACACCAAAATAATGATTTGCTCTGTTTAACGGAGCTGAGGTTATTTGTTTTAATTCATATTCTGCTGGGTGGTTGCACGTCGGAAGAGAGAGGGCGGTTTGCTTTGGCATGTGCTGAATGCCTCGGCAGTGTACCACAGTGAGCTGCTGTTAGCCACTTTCTGCTCATTGTGGAAATTCTGACACAGAATTGCCGGTTGCTGTGGCCTCTGTTTTTTTTTCTTGTAAACTGACGACTGGCAGCTCTTTTCCTTTTTTCTCTCTACTTCTTAACTCCTGTAGCTCTAAAGTACACACAGCAGATTGTCAAATCAAACAAGTGTGGAAATTATGGATACATTTAAGCACTCAGATCAGTATAGAAATACTTGTTTACTTAAGTATTAGGAGCAAAATGTACGTCAATATCACAAGTAAAAGTACACAAGCCCCTCTGACATTGTATGAGAATTGTCTGTACTACAGTATTATTGCATATGGCATTATTAGATGGACGGTAATATTAATGCATCAATGTGTAAGCAGTATTTTACTGCTGTAGCTGCTCAAGGTAGAGCTAGTTCTAACTACTTTATATTGGATGTATTATAACTACAGGTAGGTAGATTAGTCCAACCTCAGGGTCAGGCCCCTCCAAAGGTTCACACGATAATCAGAAGGGCAATAGATGATCAATAGGATGATTAATATATCGTAATTGGAGAATTTTTTTTTATTTTGTATGAGCCACGAACAGTTAAAATGAAACAGTTTGAGAGGTTTGATGCAACTCTTGACAACATCTGAAACATGACAAAAGGGTTTTGTATTAAATTACATAAGCTTACAGTATGTTTTTTTTTTATTTTTTATGTAAAATCTTAAGTTGTCACTCCGTAAATCAAATATACGGGTAAAAAGTCTCCCTCTGAAATTTAGTGGAGTAAAGGTATATTATAATATAACATTAAGTATTATAAAAGTACTTTAAAATTACTGTATTTGACTAAATATACTTCGTCACTGTCAGAAAGCAACATGTTGTTGGATGACATCTAACTGAATTGCAGTGAATTAAGCACCCCTGTTGCATCAATGCAGGGGCCTCACTAAAATGCATTTCTTCACGCCATACTTAAATATTTTGGGAAATAGCTGACGGTTAGCCTAGGTTAGCATAAAGACTGAGAAAAAGGTGGAAACAGCTTTACGCCAATTACAAGCCATTAAATCTGACCTATCTAGTAGAGTATGTTCAGGAAAGCTAATATGGAAATGCTGAGATACCCTCTGTTAACACTAACATGGTGTTGGCTTTAGCAGTACAGTGATGACTGCATCAGTTGGCGACTCACTGTATCAGCTTTTCCATACTTAATCAATTTGCAAAGCACATTGTGCTGTCATATCTCAATGAAGCTGGTATTGTGGTGTGATTGATGCACACATATAGGAATGGCTGCTGAGACAAGTGTGTTACTGATCACCTCCAACTGGATACACAGTGCACTGTCAATGTATGTACAGTCTATGCAATTAGTTTTGCATGTGCATACATGTGAAGTGGAGTGATTACATACCCCATACAGCTGTTTGGATCTTTATCACATCTGTCCAAAAGCACAAATTCCCACCCACAGATAGAAAGACACAGCGCTGGTGTAAATATATCAAGTCTCACCACTAATTGTGAGCAGTTGTTTTCGGTTAGGGTTTTGGATTTGAATAATTGTCCTCTAGTGTGATGTTTTAATGTGCTAACGAGATTTAACTCTACATGATGGGGGACATTCAAAGCACTGAGTCCCACAATAAAGGCTTGAGCAGCAAAATGTGACCAAATCAGATTTTTCACCAATCATGCATTGTGATAGGAAATCTCTGTATGCTAGTCCATTCGCCTCTCACAGTTGTTCATATTTACATTACATGATGGCCATAAGTATGCAGACACCCTAACATCTTACTCCAAAACCGTGGATATTAATGTGCCACTACAACAGCCTCCACTCTTCTGGTTTCAGTCTTTCCACCAGATGTTGGAAGCTGACTGCAGGGATTTGCTCCCATCCAGCCACAAGAGCATTAGTGAGGCCCAACAGTGAGGTTGTGCGATAAGGCCTGGCTTGCAGTCAATGTTTCTGTTCATCCCAAATTGGGAAAATCATTTCTTTAATGGACTTGGCTTTGTGCGTGGGGGCATTGCCATATTAAAACAAGAAAGGGACAAACACAAACTGTTGCCACAAAGTTTAAGGAAGATTTTGCAATTGCATGTCCCACAATTGAAGCGACACCTTGTGGACAGGGGTGTCCACATACTTTGCGCCAAATTGTGTAAATTGTATGTTTAGTTCGTAAAATGTAAAAGTATATATAATGTCCTTGTTTTGATCACAATATGATTTGTTTGCTTCATTACAAATGTCAGACTGTGTTTGATGTTGGGGAAAAGTGGTGGGCCATGATGTGAAAAGAAGCGGTGATGAAATGCTGAAGTGAAGTGGTGAGCATGGGAGGAAATCAGGAGTTTATCAAAACAAGGAACTATTTCAAACACCCGGGAGAAATGACATCTGGAGGTTTTGCTGGTGTTGGAGAGAGAGAGCACATCCAAAGGCCTTTTCAATTCACTGACCAAATATTTAATCTTCTTTATTCCAGACAATGACAAAGCTTGAACTTCTCATTTCTCTACTTTGTTTGCTTATAAATTATTTGGGTATGATCTCTCAAGGGCTGTGTACAGTACATCCTTGTTTAACAGTCCAAATCTTGGAGTGTGACAGTCATTGTTGTGCCTAAATACAATGTATTGTGTGTTTGAGGACTAATGATGGACATTAACTACTGCGTACACATACACACTTTTACAAATGAAAAAACGAAACAAATTTGCTGTCACTGCTGTGAACCAAGAGGAAAGCAAAACCCACTGAAACTAATGGAGAATGGCCCCTCAAGGGAATGTTTTCACCTGCTGTAGGACTAATAATAACCTTTATTTATATCTAATATATAGATAGGAGCCTGTCGCATTTGTGTACTGAAAATAATAAAAATCCCTCCATTTTTATTGCTCATTCTAGGACATTTTCTACCATTTTAGGAAAAAACTGTCCCGTGTGCCCAAAGACTAAATATAGTATGATTAAAAACTACAAGGAGGAAGTAGAAGTATCTGGTATCTTTAAAGTCATAACAAGATGCATGTCAAAGAGATGCACAGATATAGAGTTTAAAAAGTATATTTCATATGGAAAGAATTTAGTAAACACTTACGTTAATATAACTATGTTTCCTCATTTTTAAAATTCTTTACTTTGACCTTTTCATGTCATCTACAAATTTCTAAGTTGTACTATTAGATCTTTGCCCCAAGTATGTCGGTACCAAATTTCAAAACTTTAGACCAACCAGAACAAATGTAGTGGAATTTTTCTTTATCATACGAAATATGTTTTTTTGGTTCAACTGGGTTAAAAGCAGGATTTGTCAGCTTGTCAAAATAACACAATCTTTAACAGATACTGTGACATCTCTCTATATCTGATTTTATCATGTGTTTTTTTTTTCAGGGCCGTAGTGAGGATTTTAAAAATACAGAGGCCATGTGAAAGAGCAGGTTGAATTCCCGCAGACTGTCAGCACTGAATTTATTATACACACTTGGCTCTATCATTGTCATCAGGCATCCTCACAGCCACAGAGGTCCAAATTCCCCCGGTGCAACCTCCCCTCCCGAAAAAATGTTTGACCAGATCCAAAACCCCCCACCAAAAAAAACACTCTTATAACACTTATATTTATATTTATTAATGAAAGTCATGTTTTCTAAAAGTGTTATCTATGTATGGTGGTGTAAATACTATAAAGAATTATCCACACTGCTTAGAAAATAGTTCAGTTATTAAAGAAATGTCCTGTTATTGTGTTAATTGTAGAGTGAAACTCCTCCTCAGGTTGAACTTGGATATATTGTTTAATAGAGGCCTTATACTGTACAAATGTATTGTTACACTTTGCTTCTGTAAACACAGATATCAGGAAACTTTCTGCACTTTCTCAGCTGTCACAACAGTTTTACTTGTAATAAATTTTGACTTTACAAGTTAAATATCACCCAAACACACCATTAGTTTTGGACCCTGCAGCTAGACGGTTTTAGTCAGGAAGGAGGTGCAGGTGCAGCCCGGCCTTCAGATCCTCTGAGGGACCCACGTTAGTGAGCCACAAAGTCAGAGGCTCCAACCTCTGGAGGTGAACACATAATATCTGTCTGTATAAACTTTTTCTGGCTGAGATCTTCTTTATTAAACCACAGGTGGCAGCAATAGAAACACACACCTGGAGCAACAAAGAGCTCATAATAGAGACAAAAGGGATACAAACACATTCTGGATCATGATAATAGTTATTTTGGACAGAGGACCTTCTCACTTGTCACAGTAAAAGCACAGGTGAAAATAATAAAATGAATAATGGCTGAATCCCATTCAGCTGCTTCAGTTTCAGGGTCCTGGTGTTGTTGCTGGCTCATTTTCACACTGTCATAACTTTTGAACAGAACAGAGCTATTGTTGATCTGTGATTTTCATATTAGTCAACACGCCTGAAAAATGCTTTTGTATATGAATTGATTTTGAGATGACTTCATATTTACTGAATGTTCATTCAAATAACCAGAACTGGAGAGTTAATATTTCCCTCGTTTCTAAATTGATGTCTTCATACAGACGACAGGGATACAGTGATTTGTGTATTACATAGAAAATTACCGGAATGATAATAAAAATGAGCGTCTGCTTACTGGGAAATGTGACTCTAGCTGATCTCATAAATGAGGAAATTATTTGGAACAAAAATCCACTAGGAGTTTCAAATGCATGACCCACGAGGACCACAACTCAGAATATGCTCATATCTTCTGACCGAATGCCCCCAGAGTGAAGGTCTTTCTTGTAACCTTTCAGTTTTCAATAGCTTTTTAGGGAATGTTTTTAGAAAGTTGTCAAATGTTAAATGTGGTCTAAACACAAGCATGCATACAAGACTTTTTATATAAATGTTTAGCATACGCGTCCTATAGATCTCAGTTTGTTATGAATCAGATTCACAACTGTGTATTATATCTAGACAATGAATAAGTTATTACTACATACCAAAGAGAATGTGAAAGAGGTTTCAAATGTTTCTAAGATTTGTTTTAACAAGACTTTTGGAGTCAAATCCCATTTACTTTACCCCCCAAAACTGTAAATAATTTCCTTAAGAAGAATCACAAATTTAACCCTAAAAATATCCATGACATTAAAGGTATTATGGGGAATTACTCTGTACTTTATAAGGCTTTGCACTCTTAACTTACAGTGAAACATTAATATTAATGAGTTTGGTAAGATGAGATCAACATTAAACTTTAGGTTGATTTTATTAGATAATTTAACAGTCAGAAAGATAGTACTCTTATATTTTAAAGCAGCAAATAATATTAATATGTTAATATGTCGGTTTTAAATGAACAAGAGTATAAGGCAGTAACATATTACTCAATAAATGAAAGATGACCTTTTTTTAGCGTCTGATTTCATACAATCTTCAGCTCATCTTTGAGCTCCACCTCTGAAAGGATGTCAAATATCATTTGACATCCACATTGCAAAGGTCTTAATTCAAAACAAGAAAGAAAAGAATCAGTTGCTCATGTTTATTAGAAAGTCTAATTCATTTTTATTTCCCATATACCCCGATGAAACACAATTTTCAGTAAAACCAAATGCAAAACAAAAATAAAAACAGCTTGACAGATACATTCCTTTTCTCAAAAGCTGGAACGTGTGTGTTTGAGGCAGTGGATCCAGAAGTGCACTTAACATTACATTAATGTTGTAGCATCTGAGCAGTTGGTCACTGTCATTTAAATACACACACCGCCATACAAGACTTTGTGTAAACATTGCTGTGGATTGTGTGACTGTAAAATAGTGAAGTAATGATTCCACAGGGATCAAGTGAAAACAATATAAATCTATAAAAGCCAATGTTGTAAAGTGTGAATGAATGTGGAATGTAAAAAATATATATAAAAAAAGACTGCATTAAATAATGACAGTCCTGCATGTACTGATTTTTTGCTAATCTCTGTCCAAGATATTCATATATGTTTCTTGCTTCATTATAAAACTGAATTTTAAAAAATATGAAAACTCATAAGATGTCATTGTTCCGGAAAACTTGAACCGAATGCACTTAACAACTCATCTGTAAAACGAACATACTATGTAGCACCAGTAGGTTAAAACAAATCATGCAGCAAATCGTGTTGCCTTCCTTTTTGTTGTGAAAAAGACTACTTCAAGAATTTTGGGGATAAAGTCCATTTTTTTGTGGAATCCAGTGCAGCCACCATTGCTTTGGTATTGCATCCTGACAGTATGGCCATGTTGGATGGTTCTCCTCAGAATCCCCTGAACAGAGGTGAAAGCTGGCCACGTGTGTCACTTTTGTCCTATGTTCTTATTGCAGCGATGACTCCTTGTTTGACAGGTGCTGGTGGTGAATGGAAAAGAAAAAGGTGTTGAGCGATATGTAAAGAAACTTTTTTTTTTTTTTTTTTACATAATAGGATCTCCCAGAAAACACGAAAGTGGAACTGTATTGTATAAGTTAATTTACAGTACTTAAAGTACTAGCTAAGCTAAGCACAAATCCATTGACATTTTCCAAACTTGTATGTGGATATAGTACAAGTTTTTCTTAACACATTTTATTTTAAGTTAGTCACAAGAGGAAGCGAGGGAGTTGCGATCTGCATCTACACCACTAGATGTCAATAGATTTGTTAAACTGTCTTTTTTTGCATCTTTAAAAGAAAATCAACTTTGTCTACCAATTAAAGGAGGCTTAACATGTGGAATCAAACATTTTGATTTTGTCATGTGTAGTCACATGTCGACAGTTTCCACAGCAGATATTGTCTTTCCAACTCTAACAAAAAAAATAAAAAATATGTGGGGCTTTTCCTTAACATACTATATATAGTTGTGAGTCATTAATGGGTTCTTGGTAAATAGTGTAATATAATTATATAATACTTATAACTGATAATTGAAGTGGCACATTTTTACCAAACGATCTGCAGAAACTTATGGAAGTGAAATGTATTTACAGAAGAAAAGATAATGTGAGACAATACCTCATAATTATGACTTCTGTGTCTCATGGATATGATGTATCTCAAAGTTACAAGATCTTTATAACATAATCTGTATTATTTATTGTCTTTTATTGTGAAGCAATAGCAGTTTATTAAGTTAGAGGTTCTGGACCCTTGAGCTGTGGATGGACGAGCTTCGGAATATTTGCTACTGAGAGACAACGATATAATTTGGCAAGCAAAATTGAATTTCATAACTTTAAGGCCTATTTTAGACTCATTTTGTGGAAATAAACTTGAATTTGGCACAGTCTTTGCTGCATTTTTCCTCATAATTTCCTCTCAATGTCCCAACAACAATATACTAATTTCTAACTAGAGTGGGTCAGAACAGGAGGAAACCAGTCATCAGAGATAAGGGACGCTACTTGAGTGTTGCTGAGAGATCTATTTATACTCTAATTTAGTAAGTAAGCAGAATGAAACACAAACTAAATTATGTTAAGTTTCATTTTCAGTTTTGTTTTGATGGTCGCCCACGTTTTCTCTGGTGCTCTTTCTCTCTCTGCCATTTGGTAACTTGGTATTATGGCTTATTCGTATACAGACATATAAAGCTGCAGAAAATAGAAACCTAAAGTACCTCATAACTGTACTTAAGTACAATGTGACAATGTTACATTTCTTGTCTTTGATGAATGCAATGCACTCCCAGCAATTAGGCTGAGAGAAGACACTGAAGTAGTTCATCAGCATGACTCATCCTGTGTATGCCGTGAATGCTGTAATTGCTCCCACAGAGATGGTAAATGGGTTAAGCTGTGCTGGCAACTTTGTATGCCAACTCAAACTGCAACGCCTTAGTTAATTTGGCTCGCTGTATCAGACTGGCAAAATAGAAATTAACAGCACAATAAAGTGTTTTTTTTATATTTTGTTACCGCTTTTATGATGTTTGTGAATCAAAGATTACTTCCTACTTCCTTGTATGTCGTATTTATTGGGACTTGATGTGTTGTTGTATCCTCTACTCAAGAAAAGCCACCCTGCAGCATAATCCACGGTGCTGTTTTCTGTCAGTTTCCTGATCATTGACAATAACTAATCACGGATTATAACTGAACAAGACAAGTACCTGGTTTTCCACAAGCCTTCACACACTGCTCGTGCGTGTCAAAGCGATTCTGGTTTCCACCGCAGCCTCCATACCAGAAGCGTGTGCAGCTCTTACTCGGGGCATCGTAGTGCCACTTGAGGACAAATTTGGCACAGGTACCTTCCTCCTTGGGAAGCTGGCAGATGTCCACAGCTGTAGAGGCCGCTGTGGTTGAGGTGATAAAGAGTGACAATCAGGAAAGTGTAAAGCCTGCAACTAAAATAGAACATATCTATGGCAAGGCCTGCTTTAACTAATTGTAAATGCACTAAATTAGACTTTAAATGTGAACAACAATGAGTCAGCAGTAAATAAAGCATTACTATTGTACATAATGAGTAGTAATAAGTGGAATAATGGTTATAAATGCTTCAAGGAGAAAACAAAAGCACTTCAATCACGGCAGAGTTTTATTCTTCCACAATCACGAGATATAGCGCATTTTGTTTAGTAGACTTTGTATTACTGTAAGTATCTTGTGCTAATTTACTCCACAGAGACAAGGTACTGACAAATTGAACTTGCTCTGTATGAGGCCTGCTGCCAAAAAAACAATGAACCAGTGAACAAGGCTTTCCATTCATTTTCTCTGTGGTTATGACTTGGCTCGCTCCCGTGACAAAAGCATAACCTTCTTGTTTTCCATGCTTGGCCCTTTACTTGTTCCGTCAGTCATTTAGATCATCTGAGGGCCAGTGGAGAGGGTGGGTGGGTTTACAGTTGAACACAAAGGACTTGCTGTTTTGCAAAGGGAGCATGTTTATGGAAATGGTAATTATATAACAGTAACATGACCAGCAATGCTGGTGACTTGATGTACAGATATATGCCCAACATTAGGGGTGGTCTGAAAACGCTGAGGATGTGGATGTGCTTGTTTAAAACTAGACAAGGAAGGAAGTGCTTTTTCTTTCCTACTGGTTGGCATTTGCATTGCATACACATGCACGCACATCAAAGTCAGTTATGTCGTCAAAACAGGGAGCTGGAAAGGAAGGAACAGTAACATAATACTGTAGGTCTATAGAAAACTATTCATGCTATTTAGTGACTGCATATCAGATCTCACCAGGAGCCGGGAGGATCTCCACCTGTTCAATCTTCTGCACTTCTGGCTGAGGCTCTGGCACTGTGGAAATAATGACCACAGACAGTTACTCAGATGCAATCCTCATTATCAGTCGCAAATTGGCAGATCGCTTTTATTTTCCTACTTTAACTCCCCAACACACTCATCACTCCTCTGTATGAAGATGCAATGCACATTTTACCTCATGTGATCAGTGGCAGTTCAGAGGTTATATCGGGAGTAAGATTAAAATTCCTTTAGCTTCTAGAAGTTGTGTGTATTTAATTGACTGTTTGCTAAGCCCCACCTCCCTAATTACTGTTCCTACGTCTGTCAAGCTTTCCATTCTCGCACAGCATGCAGCTTACAATGATAACGGTGGCAGATTTTCAATAAACAATTCTTCAGCCTTAGTTAGTCCTATAGTGCAGTGATAAACATGTGACTGAATTCTTGGCATTTGTTCTGACATAACCCTTGGATGGATTAAAAGCTTACTATGGAACCTGGACACGCTAGACACTACACAGACGGTGCTTGCACTTATCTTGAGATCACTGATTAATTTATCTTGTTATCTCACTGTCATGACTGTTGGGGCTGATTCATAACTGGAATGAAAAGAATTGTTTCCAGAATGAGAGATATGAAAGTTGATTTAAGATATTATTTTCTTGGCAATGTGATGCAGTACTGACAAAATATATCCGGAGAGGATTGAGATTCAATAAATTAACTCAAAGATTCCTGCCATGTCCAGATTTTTTCAGGCACTTTTTTCCCTGGCTGCTGGCTCATTTGGGTCAATATGAAAATGGATAGTAACTGGCATTCCTCCATGCATTGTCCATTATGTTACAATGCTACATCTACCATCTGTGCATGCTTGTATGTCACTCCTGATCTCTGATGAACATTATAAGAGATGGAAACAAATTTTGGTTTTCTCATAATAATGGGTAGATTATCGTTATCTCGAGAATTTATTTTTCAAGCACAGCTGTTCTCAGCTTCTGTAGTTCGATTTATGCCATAGGATTTGTATTTCCTTAATTTTACAACCTGGCTCAAGGCTGGACAAAGAAGGGGAGAACACACATGAGTTGTAACTAAATATAAGTTTATTTAACATAACTAAAAGAGAAATGAAGCTAAAAACTAAATTCTAGAACAGGGTGCAAACCAAGGGAGAGCAAGAGACTGGCTGATTGCCTCCAGTTTATATAGTCTTGCCACCAGACTAGGTGAACTTAATCTTGCTGATTACCCGACTCTACCCACCAAGCTCTTAGAGGGAAATGACCTGCTCATAAAGAGTATGCTTCACTTTTACAAGATAATGAGCAAAAACTGATTAGTTTGAGTTGCTCTACTGTAAACTTAAACACTGTACGATTTATTAATAACTTGGCTCCCACAAAGCAGATGTTCTAGCCCTGCGCAGGTGTTATTCTAAAGAAACCTGCAATCCTCTATAATTAGATGGCATGCCATTTGCTTATGATTATGCTAGATTACCACTGTAGCTAGCTAGTTAGCCAAGCATGCATTGTTTCATTCATTCCTTACAGTTTTCCTCTTTTGTTTTTGCTTCTGGAGTGGTGATTAAAAAAAAGACCCCACCCAAACTATCACTCATCCTTATGCACACCATTTTAACATGTGGAGAAATCCAAAACTTGACAGACCTGCCGTGCATAGTTACAGTTTTTGGACTATGATTGCTGTGGAGCGGGGCTTTAGCGGACAGTCATCTGTAGGTTTTGTAACCAGAGTTGAAGCTCATTATATGTTGAATTATATTATACCATCACACCAGAGGGCCACCCATTCCCTCACAGGTCCTGGCACCCGCGACACTTACCTGACCTCATGCAGTTTTTCAAGCAGAGGGCCTCTGTCTCGAACCTATTTTCATTGCCTCCACAACCTCCATACCAGAACTGTGTACAGATCCCGTTCTTTCTGTCAAAGAACCACTTAGCCTGATAGTCTTTGCACGGGCTTCCAGGGTCATAGTCAAGTGAGCATGGGTCTGCAAATTCATTAACTAGAACATGCAAAAAAACAAAACAAAAAAAACAGCAGTGATGGAGAACAGAGAGAGAGGATGAGTTTGCGTTAGGAATCAATGTACAACTATATGAGGCAGACAGCAGTTATGTTATGCTGTTAAAAGGTTGCTGCTAGTGGATAAATTCATATTAGAAGCTTGGGGGTGTTCAAAAGGGGCTTATAGGGTGAAATGAGTCTTAGTGCTGATATGGTTCATTCTTATAGTGCATGCTACATAGGGTTCTTGCATTATTAAGGGTTTGGACATTTGAAAACTAAAGTCAGTAGAAAGAAACAGGTTTATAAATCTGTTGGTGAATTGAAAAGTTAGTTTGTTATAACTACAGTTTCTGTTAGTTCATTTAGTCATCTAAAATTTGCAAAGCTGTGTGGTCCATGTTATCTGCATGTAACCAATCCCAGAAACAGGTAGTTATGATAAAAAAAACGGTGCTAATAAAAAAAACATGTTACTCACACTGGGGTATCAGAGTTACAGAACTCATTGACTTTTTTTTAAAGAAGACAGCATTGCTACATAACTGAATGATATGGATCTGGCAGCATCAAAGACTCTCCTGAATTTACAGCCAGTATAGATGTTCTCATGTCTCAGTTATGCCTTAGTGTCTTCCTTAAGAAGCAGCAGCTGTAAGGCTTCACTCCTAAAACTGTGCATTGCAAATCTTTTCCAATCCCACTAAGATGAGACATTTTCTCTCCAAAGTGGCACAGATATTGCAACCTCAACTATTTTGTTTGTCACAACACATTATGGAAAAGATTAAATCTATAAACTCCTCGAGTTTGAGCAGTAGATTTCGCAAGTTCTCCTGAATGACCTACAGTATATTTTGGCAATAAACAATTGAGTTGATTAATAGCACACTTGTGTAGTAGTTTAAATATTGCTGCATTACAGCATAGCATGTTATGTTGAGTTGAACCATCAGGTTTTATTTATATGACTAACATTTATGCCTAGGAAACACAGCCAAACATAACTCCACAGGGACCGTTAGCTTTAATGCACCAGGCCACTATAGACAGCACACTGTTGAACCCTTTTTGGTTTCATTGCCGTGTATTGTTGTTCTGATATGAGGTTGATGAGATCAGCAGAATAAAAAAAACAAAAACAAATATGTTTTTGTCCTATTTCCCGGCTGAGCTCAAAGTCATATTTACACTCTTCCACAAAGCACAGGGTACCGTGAACTGCATCAAATTCATAAAGCGATACAGACATGTACAAATCACATGATTCTACAAAGTTTCCTCAATATATATGTCTAAAGAAGCATCTTTTCTGTTAAATAACAAGTTATGCAGGTTAAAAATTACAAAATACAGGTCGAGGTAGATAAAAAAACATGGTCTGCAGTCACTCACCAGTTTCTGGTTTGTCCAGTGGCGCGGTGTTTATAGTACTGGTGACTTGGCTGGCTGGCATATGCTGTGGCTTAAGCTCTGCTGCTTCTGTCAAAGTGAAACCAGTGGTCATGGAGCAGCTACAATAATACAAAGTCTGTGATTCATGCAAGACAACTGCCTGAGTGTTTAATGTCTAGTTTTAGTTTTAGTTTAACTTTAGTTTACTTGATTGTACAAATACCAGCCCCCACAAAGAGGTGCAAAGTCCCAAAACCCAGAAATAGTATTACTTGGTGGTACTGATCAAGTTACTGTCAACCAACATATTTAGTATGTTGCTATCTTTAGGGGCAGGAAAAATATAGTTTATTCTTGTGGGATATAAAGGAAGCTTGCAACATATCCATGTGGATGTGTTTATGGACTTACTGGTGGTCATGATTCCTTTGCGGGTGGAGACAATTTGACCCTCTGCAGTGTGGGCAGTGACAACAGCATGATATGTTTGAGAACTCTCTAAATTGTCCACGGAAAGCTCTGTTCCCGACACGTTGGTCTTCAGCACCAGGGCGTGGTCGTGCAACCGTGTCACCACTACCTCAAAATAGACGAAGAGCTTGGGGTTTGGGGTGCTCCAACGCAGTTTCAAGCTGCTGGAGGTGACGTTGTAGACATGTAGCTCGTCATCTGCATCTGAGGGGGGAAGATAAAGTGGGGTGAATGCAGGAGAATGCAATCACACGTACACAGTTAGCAGAAAATAACAGAAGGCCAGTAGCTGTTGTGGATTAACGTCAGTGTGAAAATGTTACTTTTCATGTCCAGTTATAATATTCAAGGTAATTTTTTTCTATTGTGAAGTGTGTTTCAACGAGTCTGAGAGAAGTGTGAACAATGGTGCTGATTGTGGATTTATGTGCAGACGGTTAGCCATACATGACTCACAGTGAAGAAAACATAATCACCAGTCCAAATCAAAAAGTACTTATTAAACTTTGATCACTGAAAGCTCTTTTTAGTACATCCAAAATCTTACCTTTGTGCTTTCTTTGTTGAACTGCTTGGTGATTTTCATGATGTTTCTGATGTTTCCTATAAATGGAACAATAAAGAATGAATTAAACTATCAATGTTTCCAAGATATTGACAGTACCCCAAAATATCCCAATGCTTACTCCTGTTGCTGTGGTGATGTGAAGGGGTTTTTTAGGGGCTGGTCACTCTGGAACCACTTGCAGTTTTTAGAGACTTCAGGGGACATGTAGAAAGCATTTTCAACTGAAAAGAACACAGCATGTCAGCATTTCGATTAACTGGTTAAATAAATGGCATTAAGTAAATAAAAAAGTGTGTAAAAAGCAATAAAATTGATTGACAGATTGATATCTATCTTGAACTTACTGCTGATATACTTTGGCATCAGCTGGCCGAAGTTCTGGATGTGTTTGTCGTAAAAGTGCGAGATGCTGTCCAGCCGCTTGAAGAAGACATCTGACGGCTCGCTTGCCATGCGTGACAAGACACGAGCATCTCCAGCACTTAACTTCTCACCCACGCCCAGGATGACCAGGAAGTAGCCTTTGCACTTGACCTCAGTGGCAATACGCATCAGCTGCTTCTCGTCTTCTTCCACACTTCCCGTCACAAAGAGCATCAGCACTTTCTTGTCACGTTGTAGAGGCGCCTTCTCAAACACATGCTCCACTGTTGATTCAATAGCCGCCGCCAGGGCCCGGCCGCCCTCCAACTGTGGTGTCTTCTCCAGCAGAAATTTGACAATATCCTGAACTGAGTTGTGCTCAGTCAAACCAATATCCACATGGATGGGAGAGCCAGTTTTGTTGTTGAGGAACTTGTAAGGTGCTTGCTGGATCACAGACACTCTTGCCTGGTGAACGGATGATGTGGGATTTGAAGACACATGTAGATGCTCCACTATCTGAGCTATGTAGCGTTTAATCTCTGTAAAGAATGTTGGGTAGGTAGACTCAGAGCTGTCCATGACGAAAGCAATGTCGATGTCCACGTCTGTGGCGGAAGATCTCCTATCTCGACTGGACGATGGGGGCACATAGTCACACATTTGGTTGGGAGCACAGAAGTCTAAAAAAGAGGATAACATATAATTTCATTGCTTTCATTGCGTTATTGTATTTGATGAATGTATTTAAATTTTACTTCAGCCAGTGTATTGTCGTATATTGGTTTTTTGTACAATTGTTGTCACACAAGGTTAAACTCATTTTTCTTATTTTTCAAGAAATAAAAATCTAGCAATGTACTCATGTTTATTATATGAATAGGATAGAATAATGAATAATACATGGGAATTTATCGCGTTAATTACGATTAATTTATAAAAATAAACGCGACAAAAAAAATAACGCATTTAATCGCAATTTATTTTTGCACTCCAAACAGCGCGTAACGTTGCTCGTTGCACGAGTTCCCGGCAAACCCGTAATACTGATTCACAGGACACAAACGAGAAATGGAAACCGATGAGAAGTCGTTGCTGGGTTTGGTGGGCGGAAATTTTAGTTTTAAAAAACTACCGGGTGGAAACCTGGATAAAAGCACAGTTGTGTGCAAATTGTGCAAGAAAGAATTTGGAGCACTTCCAGCCTCCGACTAATTTAAGTTTGTGCCTTGTGAAC
>NW_023340095.1:3302941-3349043 GCF_004916995.1 Morone saxatilis | reverse complement strand
TTGCTTCTCGTGTCAAATATTGATATGCGATTAATTGAGATTAATTAATTACAAAGCCTCTAATTTTATTCGAGTCCCACCACTAGTTATTAATTATGTCAACCAAACAGAATTTACTCATAACAGGACATAGAACAACAATAAAGTGAAAAACAAAAACAATAAGCTTTTACCTAGGCAGACATGGCAGTTCATAACCTTTTGGATGACTGAATTGTACTGTGCACTTCCAGGGTTGGGAAGGACAATAACCTGGGCCAGTGCTGTGTTGTTGACCTGGTGTACAAAGAGAAATAATACATGTTGAAAATACAACGTACACTGTATGTTTTTCCTTTGAAGACAGACTGTAAATATGCCTTACAAAACCTATATACTACTTCCCCTTTGAAATACCTGGGTTGTTTTTGATTTGTTTTACCTGCAGTGCTCTGCTGAGTGCTCTGTCCTCACGGCTGACCAAGAACAGAGTAGCGATTCCAGCATCATGGAGGCGAAGGGCTGCACTGGTAAGTCCTCGTGCCTGACCGACTGCTCCACCGACGAAGAAGATGGCCACCTTCCTCATTAGGAAACCACTGCGCACTCTCTTGAAGGTGTTCTGGGCCACAAAGCTCATGGCAGACTCCAAGTTGCGAGTCTTCTTGGTCTGCAGCGTCTGCAGTCCTTCGATGTGCTGCAGCAGGGCACGTTTCTTCATTGCATCAGCGAATCGGATCTCTGTGGTCACGTCATCGTTGTACAGCGCCAACGCAACACGAGCTCCTCTTGGACAGTTACTTTCAGAGATGGTGATATCTCTGACTAGGCGCAGGACTGTGTCACGCATGTTGTTGAAGGGTTGGCGGCCATTGGCCTCAGAGACATCCAGGGCAAAGGCCAGCTCAGTGGGGTAGAGCGGGCATTCCTGCTGACCTAATGGTGTACACATAGAGGATTTAGCTTTCTGTATAGTTGTGCATACAGTTCATACACATTCAAACATTTATCTAATTTATATTATATGTATTTTTTTTATATCTTACCATAACAGCAAGCTGATGGAAAAAAAGACAAAAAGACAAAGTGTGGTGAGACATTAGTATAACACATGAATATCAATACTCTTCATTGTCATCAAATGACATTGTTGATACTCATTAAATTATACTTACGACAGTTGTCCCTGATTTTCTTGACCAGGTCACATTGCTGAGGACAGCAAGACATTTGGAGATTTTTTTTAATATTCTAATCACAGGCACCAGAAATTAGTTTTTCTCTGTTCATTCAATACAATTTTAAACAGTTTGATGAATGAAATGAGCACATACCACGACACCTGGTCCTCTCGGTCCTTTCTGACCCTATGGGAACAGCAACAACAGATGTGTTAACAGCTGGATGTGGCCAGCAATAAAAAAAAAAACACTTTATATTGTGTATTGCTTACATAACACAATTGTTTTTGTTAAATCATGTTAACTTAACAGTATTACATTGTGCAGTATAAAATATGTGAATTTATGAGACAAGGAAACACAGACCACTCAAGTATGTAAATCATAGTCTGCTATGATGGTCATTTATATGAAATGTATACAGCTTAGAGTAGAATTTTAAGTTCCTTACATATGGCCCAGGATATCCAACCTCTCCCTTCTGTCCGGGTGTACCAATATTCCCAGAGACACCCTGGAAAGAATTAACAGTAAAATTAATACAATTCACTTTTAAAGATATTTAACTGACAATAGTTTAAAAAAAAACACAACTTGTCTTAAAAGATTTCCTCTATTTAGAGTGCGTGCTTGTGCAGCTCATTTGCCACCAGACCAAACTGCATACAGTCTAGTCACCAAACACGTGTTGAGTGATTTCCAGTCCAGTTAAGAGACTCTGCAAAGCAATACCATTTATTAATCTAATCTAACTGGGAGTCTGAAAACGTACTCTCTGCCCACGATTCCCTCTAGGTCCAGGTCCGCCCTTACTGCCGCGGTCACCAGCAGCTCCCTGAAATGGAAGAAAGTAATGAGAATGGATGCCAATGATCATAATTAAAAGCAAGGCTCATTGACCAGACCGTACAATTTAACACTACAATTTGAAATTTTTGTTGTATTACCTTTGGTCCTGGGAATCCTGGGAAGCCCTCATCACCCTGTAGAGGATTTGTCAATTATTGTCCCATTTAATGAGTGCATAACTGCATTTGTTTCACTGATAATATATCTATCCTTAAATGGGCTACAGCAATGGCATACTTTACAGAGCTATTCATTATATTCTGTAACTCCCTCTTATCATCATTATTTAGACATTCCTTGTGATTGCTATATAATATATATATTACAAGAGGTGAAAATTAACTTACCTTTCTTCCTTTAGGCCCTGTGACACCAAAGCCATCTCTACCATCTTCCCCCTATAAGAAAAAACAAGAAAGAATGGTTCGACGAATCGGTTTTCTTTATCAAGTGCTATTAACATAGCTGCATGCACTCCTGGTACTAAATGGGAAACAGGAGAAACACCCTCCTTGTCCATGTCCCTTTTGTCCCAACAGTTATGCACTGTTATGTTATACTAAGTAGTGTTATGGTACTTATTCAATA
Source organism: Morone saxatilis (assembly GCF_004916995.1). NCBI lineage: Eukaryota > Metazoa > Chordata > Actinopteri > Moronidae > Morone > Morone saxatilis. The sequence goes on along the minus strand of NW_023340095.1, from coordinate 3,346,446 downwards.
CAAAACTCAACAAAAAAGCCAGTTCCCTGATTAAAAACACATCATTCATTGTCATATATAAAAGACAGTAACATAAGTTTTTCTTTAAACCACACATGGCAGTGATGCAAAGAAAAGCTTCTTCAATGTGCAGCAGAAGTTATTTTGCCAGAGGTGTTCTATTTCACAAGAACAGTTATTAAGTATAAGTTCATCTTCTGTATTATAATGTGACTAAGCTTGTAAGTCTTCTTATTTTGCTCATTTTTCACCAGTTTTACATTACAGTACATGCAAAGAAGATGTGGATTCATTCTTACAGGCTCTCCCCGGGGACCAAGAGGTCCAATAACACCCTTAGGTCCTGGATCTCCTGGCTCTCCCTACAAAGACAGAAATACACAGAATGGGATAGAGGCAGAAATTGTTAAGGTCCAAAGACAATGTCAAAGCTTTAAATTAAGTGTGAAATATTTCTTTAAACTGTCAAGTCAGTTTCTATAGATTTAATTACATTCATATGCATACGTATATCTCAAGCAGAGCCTTGATGTTTTCTTATAGCGCTTTCATGTTTGTTCAAATAGACTACACATGTGTGTCCAGTAATGTGAGAGAGCTGGGCTTAGGCCAGTGTGTTTATAAATGAAACAAGCCTGTTATGGAAGAATATAATCCACACCAAATTATGTTCCACTCAGTACCTTGCGACCAAGTCCTCCTCTTCTGCCCTTTTCTCCAGAGGGACCTGGGCTACCTCCGGGACCCTATAAACAAAACATTAGGACATTAGAAGAATTAACTTTTCTCAAAATTAGGTATAATGTGCATGATTTTTAGCTGTTTAAACCAGTACAATGTTGAAGTTGTAATGTGTGGTAGATGTCTGCTTGGTATTCTCTATCTGTATTCTACTATGTTTAAAACTGACACTGGTGCTCCCTAAATATATATGACTTGATTTGAATTAATATGCGTTTAATATGTTGCAGAAAGATTTTATTTTATAAAATAACAGGTTCACTTACCCTGGGTCCAGGGTTCCCATCTTCTCCTCTGGGTCCTGGTGCACCAATCGGTCCAGGTTTACCCTTAAAAAAAAGAGAGACAAACAAGACATCAATGATAAATGAAGTTTCTTACATATTCGACAAAGACTTCCAACCAATGAGTAAATACTGAACACACATTTCTAGATATAAAGATAATCCAGGCACAGTCTAGTCAAATGAATTGTCATGTTGCTAATGTAGCCAAGAAAATAATTATTGGTAATGACATTCACTATGATACGTGTTGGCGTTTGTAGCATAAATAATCTGTAAAAAAATAAAAAATAAATAAAAATTAAAAGAAAGACAAACTTACTCTAGATCCTCCAATACCAGGCTCTCCCACAACACCATCAGCTCCTGGTTTTCCGGGATTTCCCTATAATGACATGTGAGCAGCAAAATTACAATTCACAATTACTGCCAGGACAGTTAAAAAATGTGTGTTATCACCAAAAAGGGACTTACAGCCTGTCCAGGTGGGCCTCTTCTGCCATCAGCTCCCTAATGATGTGGGAGTAAGTCTTGATTAATAAAAACAGTGGTATGTAAGTATTTAGCAAATATAATAAACTTGTGGTAAAATTGTTTACCCTTCTTCCAAATTCACCAGGGTCTCCCGTCTTTCCATCTTCACCAGACACTCCCTATCATTGCAGAGCAGTCATCAAAGTTATCAAAACAAGCCCATACAGAGTCAACCATGTAATGTTAAACTGCTAAAAGTATAGTATTGAAAATGCATTGGTAGGATATTCCTATAGCAATACAATGTGTAAAGAGGAAAAATTACCACTGGTCCAGCATCACCAGGGTCTCCTTTAGGTCCTGCTTGGTTGTTATCTTGTCCACTTGTACCCTATTAGACAGATTATTTTCATTTACATTCAAACACCCTTAGACACAATTTGCCCAGGAAACCAAGAACACATTCTTTTTTAATAAACTGCCTGGGGGAGCAATGGATGGCAAGGTGAGCGAGGATGCATACTTAATGACCGGACACAGCAATTTATACTACGGGCCACTGTTGGGAGCCCTGTTCAAAGGAAGTTGAACAGTGGCCACTGAAGAATGGATTAATGCAACTTATGACAGTCTAAACTAGTATTCTCTGACTGTCATTCTATTGTATACATGCATACAAACATGCATATGCATACAAGCAAATTTATAAATATTCAAAAAGTAATGAATATGCTAATACTTTATAATCAGCGTAGATCAGTTCAGGTATCCATGCTTAACAAAACATGTAAGTATGGATGGTTGAAAAAAGGGTATTATAACTAGTTCCCATAATACTCACTGGGTCTCCTCTGATTCCCATTTCTCCGATGTCTCCTGCTTGTCCTTTGATACCTTTGGGACCCTATAAGCAATAAATACGTTTAGTGAGCATTTAACAGCATTGGCAATAGAAGATATTTCTTTTCTAAAGAAAGGGAAGAACAAACGTGATGCTAAAATTGCATCTGAACACTGACTCTTCTGCCAGGATTTCCTCTGTCTCCTGGGGGTCCAGCCACTCCACTTTTGCCCTGAAAACAAAGAGCAGAGGCCAATTAAAGCTCCTAATCATGCATAAACCAGAGAAGATTTACGTCTTTGCCACATGAACACATGACAGCTAGCAAGAGAAGAAGAGATTGCACATCATTCTGTATGATGTGTTAGATATAAAACAGATGGACTGAATGACCAATTCCAATAAAACACACACACTTACCTCTTCTCCATTGATTCCATCAAGCCCGATTTCTCCAAATTCACCCTGCAACATGGTAGCGTTTGGTTAGGTAATTAGTGTGTTAGCCTTTTTTTGACAGCTTTATCTAAAGATGAAATCTTTTTTTTAAAGAAAGATTAACACTTACCTTTTCTCCTGAATACCCACGAGAACCCTGAATGAAAGAAAAAACAATAGTGTTACACCATGACAATTTACAATAAAAAATATTAAGTTGTTTAAGCTGAATGTTAAATTTAATATCAAAGATTTTACCTTGACACCTCTCTGTCCAGGACATCCCTGGAAACCCTGAGTTCCATTCACACCAGGATGACCTCTCTCTCCCTGTCATCACAAAATAAACACAATACAACATGTCAACAAAATACAGGAGGGCTGCCTTATGAAGGAACATGAAGTGGTGGAAAACAGTGAACATTGGACAACATTGATAGTTGTCAATGTACTTCTTGAGAAAACAAAACATGGTTAACCAACAGGTTTAGATCAGGGCACTTTACAGCAGGTCTGATATTCAGCTCATGGAAACTCAGCAAGGCATTAAAACTTACAGGTCCACCCTCATCTCCAGGATGTCCTTGGCTTCCTGGTAATCCTGGACCACCCTAAAAAAACAAAACAACAAAGTATTAGCTTCTGATAAACAATTATTTTGGGGTATTATTAAAGGAAGAGTATTTGTATATATTGAAGTACTTAAAAAATACATATTTTTGGATACCTTAGACCCTGGAAGTCCAACTGCTCCTCGGTCTCCTCTGGTGCCGATACATTTGCATGGCACTCCACAGCAGTCCCTCTCTGCGATATTGTCCTACATAGCAAAATAAAACAAATATTAAGTAATTCTAGGGGAAGAAATAAAGCTCACAAAAGTCTTATGTCTGACTGATTAGTACTCACCAGTTCTTCCATAAGCTCATAGTCCAAGTCCATGATATTGACTCGTAAGGGCCTGGTGTACCTAAAGCCGCGGCCAAATTCCAGTAGCAAAGCCTCCTCAAATTTGGGCACTCGCTCCAACCCAACCAGGATGAAACTGTTCACTCCTGTTTTGTAGAGTTTCAGGAACACATTTATCATCAAAAATTACTTCTGAATATGATATTGCTATATTTCATACAGGTTTAAGTATAGTCATCAAGGGCTGTTTACTGTATCATCTTTTTACCTGAAAGCCGTAGTTCCTCAACTCGCCTTTTCATTTCAGCATATGGGGCATCAAGGCCATCAGTGAGATGAATGACAACCTGCAGGGAAAAAATACAATTCAATTTGACACTTTCTTACATTTCCCATGAGTATTTCCATTGGTAAGTTTAAAATAGGGATGTTCCGACGCAGTTTTTTGGCATTGATCTTGATGTGATTCCTTTAATATTGTGTATCTGCCAATACTGGGTCAAGTTACTACTTGTTGATTAAATGTTGATTAAAATATGTATCTGACATATATATATATATATATGTATATATATATATATATAATAGCTGTAGAATTGTAAAATTTGTACAATTTTGCAACGCTTTTTTTTCCTGAGCTATTTGATCCAAATACTAAAGGTCCTGTTTCAAAACAGCCAATGCAGATCCTTTAAAATATGCCTTTATTGGCCCCCATACTGGGGACTGGGTCGGAATATCTCTAGTTTAAACTGTTTCAGTAACCAACCTTGACAACATTGTCCTGTCTGGTTTTGAACCTATTGGTGTAAGCTGAAATGGTCTTGCCATTGAGGACATATGGGCCACGACTCCGCAAGGCTCTGAAGGCCTCAAAGAGTTCATCGGCATTGTTTGTGAAGTCCAGCTGGACAGGCTCAGAGGCTGAGTCCATGGCCAGCATGCCTACTAGCACAGAAGGAATCTGCCCAGATGAACAACTGATAGCTGCCATTTTGGAAATTCTCTGCAGAATGGCACCCATCTTGCTCTGGAGATTAGTCTGAGCAGTGAAGATGTTCTGAGCAGAAACATCAAAGCCCACCAACACCTCTATCTCACAGGCTGTAAAACAGAGCATGGTTATATTTTAGGCATTTTTGTGAACCACATAAAACGTCTGGAAACTGAAACATTGAATTATAAGCTGCAAATCAAAAAAAGTCCATTTGTAAAAAAGAAAAAAAAACTATATCTCTTACTTTTAGAAGTTTCTGAAGAACCAACACACAGCTTGCCCTTCACTTCATCATCCATAGTCTCCAGGATTTGCTCATTGAGCTCTGAAAGTTCCTGAAAGGTTCTTGCTCGAGCCACTGTGGTGGACTCGCTTGCTAGGTTTTCTAACTCATCCTTAGTGTCGCCCACTCCTACAGCAAAAATTCTCACACCCTTTTTCTTCAGACCAAGGGCTGCTGTTTTGCTGTCATCAGCTGAGCTTCCTCCGGTGATAACCATTAGGATCTGAGGAGTGCCCTCATCCACCCTACTGCCTTTTTCTTTTGTAAAGTGAACGTCTTGAATGTGACGAATGGCTGCACCAGTGTTGATTTTATTTCCACCTTTGTACTCTGCTTGACCGATCGCATCCATAATGTCTTGCCTGTCCTTGTATGTGTTGAGGTAGAAGACATCCGTCACATCTGCGGCATAATGTGCCAGACCAATCCGCAGGTTGTCTCTCTCAGTGTAGAACAGATCAATTAGGTTGGTGATAAACATCATCACTTCATTGAAGTTGTCCCTGCCCACGTTAATGGAGCCATCCACTAAAAACACTATATCAGCCTTTTTGGGTGGAGGCAGGGATGAATCTATGAGAAGGAAGGTGAGATATTGAAGAGGGCAGGGTAAAGAAAGAGGATAACAAGAGAAGAAATGGAGAAAAAGCGATTCATGATTTTAGCATTATGGTAAAACATGCTATCTAAGTATTAATAGTTTGTGTACATTTCTGCATAACCTACCATAACCATTGGTTGGAGAATAAGGAGGGGGAGTGACTGAGTTTCCTTTCAACCTGGTAATAAACCTGTCCTTGATTGCTGGCAGGCCAGGGAATGTAGGAACCTGAAGGACATCCTCTGAGGTGGTGGCAATTTGGGTTAGCTGCTTTGTGTTAGTACCACCAGCTCCAACACCAATGCAGTTGACCCGGGAATTCTTAAGCTGAGGTCCATAAATGGAAACATCTTGGGAGGAACGTCCACCTGTGAGAACTACAAGATGCTGTGAGGCCTCAGCCAGACGAACCCCGGAGGAGGGTTTTAACTCATTCTCCATAACATACTTAATGGCGTCAGCCAGATCTGATGACCTGCCACCCATCTGACGAAGTCGTTTGATAGCCGAGACAACAGCTTGCTTGTTGTTGTGTGAGTTGAGTGAGAACTCTGTTTTTACTCTGTCTGCATACTGGACGACAGCCACACGCACTTGATCAGGCTGCACATCAAGTTGTTCAACAATGTTGAGGATGAAGTCACGGATATGAGCAATTCCAGCAGCACCTGTATTGTCTGAGCCATCAATAAGGAAGAGTATGTCCTTTTTCCCAAGATCTAGGATTTCTGCAAAATAAACACAAGACAGGGAAAGGGAGACATTTATTCATTTATTTTGAAGTATATTAGAAAAAGACTGATGCATTTATTTTATTTTATTTTTTTCATTTCTACCACTATAACAGAACTCCATAACAGAATCAAGCTCCAGGGCTTTGTAGTCGTTGACAGGAACTTTACCCCTACACAACCAGTGCACCATGATGCATTTTATTTAGTTATATGAGTAATGAAAAACTATTCTAAAAAGCAACCAGTTAATATTGAGCACTTAAACCTTGAATACTAAGAACAGTATTTCTTACCTCTGAAGACTGTGGGAGGAACATAATTGCTGATATCAGTGGTAGATAATGTTTTGACTGAACCAATCAGCTGCGTTTCCACTCTTGGAAGCTGCTGGAAATTGTCAACTGTATACACAAGTTCGGGCCTCAGGGAAATCTGTCTCAGTTCATCAGGATCTGCATTCCTTGAACCAATGGCAAGAGGTGCAACATGGTTTCTTTTAAGTTGGTCAGCTGCAGTAGATACATCATCTGTAGACTTGCCACCTGTAACTAGAATGAGGAACTGAGGCACACCATCCTCAATGCGACTTCCTGCTGACCTCTGGTAGATGTTTCTGGAGACCCACTCAAGAGCACGGCCTGTGTTTAGACGGTTACCACCTATGCTTCGAAGTTTTGTCACAGCTTGGCGTACCTCTTCTTTGGTGGAGAAATTATTCAAAAGAAATTCTAACTTTGGGTCATCACTGTACTGCACCACTGAAACTCGGACCTTGTCCAATCCTACATCCAGCTTGTCCACGACTCTTTTTATCATTTCACGGATGGAGGGGAACTCGTTACGCACCGCTGTCGTGCCATCAATTAGAAATACGACATCCCTCTTGTCGCCTCCCGCAGGTACTGGTGTGATTTCTGCTCAGTAAGAATGAAAGCACAGTAACATTGTATGATTACAAACTGCAGAGTTCCTAACAAATATAGAGGACATACAGTATGACTGGGAGGGACAATTATCATGTATTAAGTCAAATGTGGAACTTCAAACTTAAGTTCAACATTTAACATTTACTGCAGTAAATTAAGTGAAATGTGTGAAAATGTGGTTGTAAGTTGTAAATAACTTTTTAGACTTTGATAGAGTAAAATTACCTTCAGTGGTTGGGAATACTGGGCGCATCCTGGCGATGTCATCATCTGACATCTCAGTGAGAGTGTTGATTAGGTTTTCTTGGACTGTGTACAGGCCAGGGAGGTCATCTACAGTGAAGGCAAAGTTAGGCACGTATGACACCACCTGGAGCTCCCTACGGTTAACATCCCTGGTCCCAATGCTGAAGGGAAGAACTCTAGATTCTTTAAGGGAAGTGGCTGCTCGACTGATGTCATCTGTTGAAGACCCACTGGAGACGACAATTAAAAACTGTGGTACACCCTCTTCCTTTCTGCTACCACGTGCTGCTGTCAGAACATTCTGATTGACAAACTGCAAGGCCTGACCCAGGTTACGTTGTCTTCCTCTTCGTTGCCTCATTCCCCTGACACCATTCAAAATACCTTCTTTGGTTGTATGTGTGTTCAGATACATGTCAGCCTGAGCATAGTCGCCATACTGGACCACGCCAATCCGGATCTTATTCTCGCCTACATTAAGACTCTCCACAACCCTGCGGATAAACTCCTGGATGATGGGAAATTCCCGTCCAACACCATCAGATCCATCAACAAGGAAGATTACATCCTTCCGGGGGCCCTGCGACTCAGCTGAAAGAGAAAGAGAAAATACAATATTATGTTCTGCTACAGAAATGATCAAACACGGAACCAATACTCAGGAAAATTACAGCAGCAATTATAACTGATACATGACAGCCTTTTAACAGACTATTGGACATTTTGTCTTGATTTGTGGTAATAGGGTTTCTTGAACTGTCCTCATAGGATCTTGTAAACTGTAGGGAACAGTGTCTTCTTGCAGCATAAAATCTGAATGAAAATACAAAACTAAATAGTTGAGAAAAAATTTGTGGATGGATATCAACAGGAGCTTAGAGAATCCTGCCTACATCTCACAACTTAAGTTTTTCATTACCTTAGATTCACATCTTTCTTTGGTCCCAAAGTTTCAAGGAACATTTGGTCAAATATGGAGATTAACCCAGCAACCCTATTTTCATATCATCTTTCAAACAACTTTCTCACATAGTGGAGCATCTACAGCACTGACTGTTTGGCTGTGGTATAATTCCAACCATGTAAACCACTTAAAAAATTCTTCACTTTATTTTTTTTATTTAATTTTATGTGTATACTAGTTGCTATGTCTTGCATATGTGTCATTTATTAGATAAAATAAAATATAGTGAAGGCTGATATTATCCTTCAATCAGTGTGACAGTGTGCCTGTGAGTTTAGTTTTCCAACAACGCAGCATACGGATGCAAGCTCTTTTGCAGCCAACTTTCATGTCTTGAGTGTCAAAGCTGAATTCACAGTCAATTGTGAAGCCAACCAGACTGCACAAATTAGAAGGGATAGTTTTTCCCCAAATGACGCTCTTTAAACCATCAACAAAAAACAACACAAATCCAATTTAAAAAACACTACAATAAATCATATCCTATTTATTACCAGACTTTTGAGTTGCCTAATATGTATAATGATTAAGGCAGTCAGCCAATTATTTCTTTTTTTCATGTATTAACTGTAGCATGTGGTTTAAATATCATGTCATGTATGTCAGCTGCCGTAAAAATGTATGTTAGCCTTTTGTTTACTGATAACATATAAACACAGTATTCATCATTCCTTGGGCTACCAACTTAACGATGATAATATTCAGTTTTATGTGCCTCCGTCCATGATAAAACTAATATCCTGTAATTCGGTGCATATTTCAAAAATTAAATAACCTAAGGAAATGAAAAGATGAATAAAGATCATTCCAAAGAACTAGGAATACAGACCTCTTGACAATGTTTAAAATAGAAATAATGAATGCTCTCTTCCACAGACACAACATTATTTTACAAAGACATAGTGCTAAAAGTTGTGGATGTGAATCAAAATAAAAAATAATCAAAAGAGAGAACCTGAATAGAATTTAAAAAAAAGTTAAGAGAATATGGATGAGATGAAAAAGATAATTATTTTTCTGGCAAAGGAAAGACTGCGGGTATGAATTTGTGAGATGAACGTTGCAAATTGTTTTACCAAGACTCAGAATCAAGAGCATCCTCAGACTCAAGAATGTCCCTATTGTTTGAAGAGTGCTTCTCTTTGTCGTGACCAAACTGAGAGAATATTTTCTATGCCAAAGTAATAGCAGAGTTCACACTTAAAAGAAAAATGACTGCAATACATAAACAATTAATAATTGCAACATATTAAAAACTACAAAAAAGAAGGATCATTAGGGATGAATGCAGAAAAGCTGGGTGAAGTTGTGTTGAGTGCAATAGCATGACAATGCACTTCAAGATGAAAACTTTTATGAATGGAGTTGTATGGAATGCAATCATAGACAGAATTACAATTAGACAAAGGGAACCAGGCATCGTTCACAAGAACTGTTACAATACAGAGAAGTAACTGACTGGTCTTACACCCACTAACAAAGGGGTAGGTGAGGTTCAACTTGCAGCCTAATGTTTCAGTGTGTTTAGATCGAAATAATCAAAGTGGAGGGAAATGCTGAATAGTAGTGGGCTGCATTGCAGCACTTCTAGGAGGCAGATTTATAAAACACTAAAACAATGCTGTGATGTCTGTATGTATGCAAACAGGTTATTCAGATCCATCCAAAAAAAACACAACATCCTTTTCTGGTAAATAGGGAACATAAAATTTGAGACATGTTTAGTTTCATATGTCAAACGTGTCCCATGTCAAAGTCATGTTACGAAAGCTACTATTGCAGACAAATTAGTTTTGTCAAATAGACCCTGGCAGACCACAACTTCTTGCACTTTCTTGAAAGGTACTACTCGTTTCAAAGACGGGGCCCTAAATAGCACTGTTGTTATTAAACCTTGCATTGCTAAAATGATCAAGTTGTGGACTATTTTTTTTTCTTTTTGAAAGAAACCTAGCACTGCCTTCTTTAATTGTAAAGAGTAGCTAAGCAGACCACCACCTCTCTTTAAATGCAAATGGAGCTAAAAAAAATAGCACACGTCTTGTTTTGTCATTCAGCAAAGGTAAAACAAGTCAGGTAGCCTTTCAGGCCAGCAAGAGGCTGTGCTTGTTAACATACCAGTGACTGTTGGTGATTCTGGGGTGGCGTCAATAACCACAGCCTCCACGGAGGACTTGGACACTGGGAAGGTCGGTGAATTCAGACCACAGACAGAGGCATAACTTGAGATGGTTTGATATCTCCTGCAGTTGTCTGCTATCGGCACTTCCTGTTCCAATTGGAAAGATCAAGACACCCAGCTGTTTGAGAGCAGAGGCTGGTGCATCAACACTGTCAAAAGACCTTCCACCACTTAGCAATATTAGAGCCTGTGGAACTCCTTCCGGGAGCCTGCTTCCGGCAGAGGCCGTGAAGACATATCCCGCAAAGGGTACTGGGGCTGTCTCAGGTGTTTGAGTGTGCGTTTCCGCTTTCCCTGCCTGCGCGCGTATCCACGCATGTGCCTGCAAACCACGGCCTGACGCAGTGTGGTGTCGAAACGCGCGAAGTCTGCGCGCTTGGGTTGGTGTGAGTGGTACGTGTTCAGAGTTAGGACACTGGGACGGCTGGATCTATGGCTGTACTGAACGGCAAGCTGAGACGCAGCGGGGTCCTCTTGTTGTGGATTCCACCACTTGAGTGTGTCTCTACTACTCTTGTGGACAAGTCTCGCAGCGTAAGGCGTGGGAATCCACTTCTAGTACATCAGAATCCATGCGCGAAACAAGAACACGACACAATCCTTTCTCCGTGGTGCCTTTCTCTCACCTGTAGGGTGGAACATAGGAAGAATTCCAGACATATTTTAGGTTCATTGTGTTTACAGGAACGGTAGTTTCCCATCGGCGAGAGAGTCCATGCGAAAGTCATATGACGAAAGCTAACCTCCAGGTTTACACCTTACTTAACAAATTGCAGGCAAATATGCTAACATACGCTTTGATACATTTCAATTTGCGATCTAATGAAATTATTATTTTTTGTTCTTATTTGGGATTTGTGAAATAAACTCACAAAAATCACTTATTCGAACAATGTAATTTACCTAAATTGAGTTGGAACAATGATTTCCACTTGCTTGACAAATCTTCATATTTCACACATTTAATTTTTTTATATACAAAATAACACAAAAGTATTGATCAATGACTTCTGGTTTCATTTTCACAGAAATGACCATTCTCATATTTGCTGTCCTATTTAGACAACAGAAATCAGAAATTAAAGCGCATAGGTTTAAAGGTATTCTTTTCCTAAATCTACCACAAAGAACAAATGAAACCAATTTAACTTCTATAATTATCTTTAATGAATGTCTCCCGCAATTTGCGTTTCTTCTACTTTTCCTTTCATAATTTTCTTTTCTTAAACACTTTAAGGGTAATGTGAAACACAGTTAACATATCTATAATAATTAATTCAAACAATAGCCAAATCAGAGATCAGGGGAATGTTCCCTGTCGGCCAGGATAACTGAGTGGAAATACTTCCTGCTAAGCAATTTAATATTTTTTGTGAGTTATGGCTACCCCACTTAAATTTAATAAATAAGAAAGGTGCAGTGATAGATGTTAAAATATTTACTCAGAACTTTTTACACTATTTTAAGGCATCATATTAAAATATATTGTTTGGCCTATTTAGGATAACTGTGTCCTTTTCTTATATTTTATAGTTTCAATTATAAATACTGTTTACAATTCTTTCAATTTTTCAATTAAGTAATGAATCAGAAACAAAATACGTATCTTTTTGAATGGTACACTATACCATACTGTATACTCTTTTTCCTTTTTCCTACCACCATTATTACACCTCAGCACTGAGTGAGTTCATACAATATCAACATATTTTAGACTGTTGTGTACTATTACCCCAAAATTCCACCAGGCACAGCTTCATGACGTCACGTCTGTAACAAGATTTGGCTATGTGACTTCCTGTCAATGTCTTGCAATGCTATAAAGTCACGCCAGGTGATATTTTGGGGTAATGGCACAAGAAATACCGCCTTTGTACATTTGTCAGGCAAGGAGTGATGTTTGCTCCAACTTATAAAAGTAATTATAAAAGTAATAATAATAAGAGTCAAAGAAAAGTCTAGTAAATACTCAGTATTTATAGTGTATGTATTGATCCTGCTTCCCCTTACAGAATTTAGAAGTTAGGAATTCCCATATTAGGAAAAGCTATGCATTTGAGTATAAACTGCATCATACAATATACAGTATGTGTGCAATTATTCTTACCGATCACTCCTGTTTTTGAAATTTCCTTTTTCAAATTTTCTTCTGCAATTGCAGCAACAACTTGTTCCTGTATACTTGGAAGTTCAGCCATTTCAGAAACTGATAAAGTGTAACTTGGAGCATGTGATATCCTCTCCATTTCTTTGTGGTCAGAGTTTTTCGTTCCAATTGTTAATATTGTGACATTGCTTTCTTTTAAAGAAGCAACAGGCAAATCCACACTGTCACTTGATGGTCCACTACTTAAAACAACAAGAACTTGTGGCACATTGGAAGTGTATCTGCTTCCTGAGGCAGCTGTAAATACATTTTCTTTAACATACTTTAGAGCAGCGCCCGTTTTGAGAGGTCTTCCACCTTTGTGTGAAAGCCTTCTGACAGCTGTAAGGACATCTTCCTTCCTCATGAATGAATTCAAAAAGAAATTGGCTCGTGCCACATTGCTGAACTGAATCACAGCAGCTCTGTCTTTATTTGGTCCGATGTTAAGTCTTTCTATTACTTTATACAGGAAATCTTGAATGGCTGAAAATCCACTTCTAGTACTATCAGATCCATCCAAAAGAAAAACTATGTCTCTTCCTTTTTCCTCACTTTGCTCTGTTAATGAAAAATGATATCATATATATTATCACAATAAATATTTATAATATATTCACAGCTAAAGTTGGTTTATTTTAATATATTTTTTTAATAATCTAAATTCTTACCTGTTTTAGTTTCCCCCTCAACTCCCATTTGAGTAACATGACTCATCAGATTTTGTTGAATACGAGGGAGATTTACAAAGTCTGGGACTGAGTAAGCATAATTTGGGTCAGATGAAATGAGTTGCATCTCAGCTGGATTTGACATTCTTGATCCAATGGCAAATGTAACAACCCCTGCAGCTTTGAGCATGCTTGCTGGGCCTCGTGGAGAATCTCCAGATCTTCCACCAGCCAACATGACAAGTATCTGCTTGGAACCTTCATGATGTCGTCCTCCAGCAGTTGAAACAAAGACATTATCCCTCACAAACTGCAGTGCTGCTCCAATATTTTGAGGCCTTCCACCTTTTGGTTTTAAACTTGCGACATGTTTAAGAACATCCACTTTTGTGTTGTAAGTATTCAGATTGAAATTGAATTCAGCATTGTTGCTATATTGTACAACAGCAACTTTATCTTTTCCTTGATCCAGGTCAAAGCTGTCAACCATTTTTGCAACAAATTCACGTATAGCAGAGAATCTACTCCTGACATCATCAGATCCATCAATGAGAAAGACAATATCTCTACTCGTAGTGGAGCTTGAACCTAGAAAAGTCCACAGTCATGTAAATTGTGTTAGTTAACAATTCAACAGAAATCTGATTACTGTTGGTGAAACTGAAATGTGTGAATTGTACATGGTTTCAATATATATATATAGATATTATTAGATGTATCTATTAATTTGATCTGTATTTATTAATATAAAGGAATTACAATTAATTAATTAATACTTGTTTTCACTCACCTACACCAGGGCTTACAGTGTCTTTGTGAGATGCAATGACTGATAGTAACTGCTCTCTCACAAGAGGAAAGTTAGAAATATCCTTGATAAAATACTTGGCACTAGGACTGTGTGCTAATTGCTCCATCTCCAAACTATCTGCATTATTCACTCCAATGCTGTAAAGGACAATTCCAGCTTTTCTCAGTCCATCCACTGCACCTAAGACATCATCTTCTGACTTTCTTCCACTTAACAGAATTAGTATCTGTGGGACTCCTTGCTGGGCTCTGCTTCCAGATGAAGCAGTGAACACATTGTTTTTCACATAGTCAAGGGCTACACCGGTGTTCAAAGTGAAACCTCCTCTCAGTTTCAAATTGCCCAAATGACTCAAGACATCATCTTTCACTGAGTATGTGTTCAGGAGAAAATCAGTCATGGGCTCTGTGCTGTACTGGGTCAAAGCAACTTGTACTTTGTCCGGCCCAATTTCTGTTTGCTTGACAAACTCTCTGACAAAATCCAAAATGTGTCTTTCACTTGCTTTCATATCATCAGATCCATCAATGAGAAAAACAATGTCGGCACTCTGGAGTTTTAATTCTGAAACTGTGGAAGTGTCTGAAATGGATAAAAATGAATTAAAAAAGATACATTATTAAAAAGAGACTTTTTTACAATAACATACCTATATATAATCATACCACTTTTATGTCCATGTAGTAGACATCTCTAGCATGTTAAAATACAAATAATGCTACTTCTACTTCTTACCAATAACAGTTGGAAACTCAGTTGTTTCTTGAGCACCTCTCAGTGTGGCTTCCACAGATAGATGTATGCTTTGCAGATTATTAAAGTTTGTGACATAAAAATAATGTGCTGGTGTGAAAGAGATGGTTTGCATTTCCAATGTATCAGCATTCCTTGTTCCAATACTAAAAGTCTTTATTCCATTTTCTTTGAGGGACTGTGCTGGTCCTCTGACATCATCTCCTGATCTCCCACCGCTAAATACATACAGATATTGAGGGACTGTTTCTGCACGTCTGCCTCCAACTGTAGCAGCAAAGACATTTTCTCTGACAAACTCAAGTGCTTTGCCAATGTTGAGGGGTCTTCCCAACTTATGCCTCATTGTTCCAATGGAATTGAGCACATCATTCTTGGATGAATAGGAATTCAAGTAGAAATTGACTGTGGCATCACGGCTGTATTGAACAACAGCCACTTGGTCTCTGTTCTCACCTATATTTAAATTTCCAACAATTTTTTGAACAAAGCGTCGTATGTCTTCAAAGCCATTTCGTGAGTCATATGATCCATCAATAAGAAATACTACATCTTGTTTCTTAGAATCTGCAACAAAGACAAAACATGTAGAAACAAAGGCAATGTGATTTTCAGGTACAGCAGCCACAGTGACAGTCCCCTAAGATTCAGTCATTGGCCTAAATACAAATCTTACCTAAATCCTTTGTGGGAGTAGTTTGCTCTACATGATGGGAAGCCTCTTTTAACAATGAAAAAACATCCTGTTTTGCAGTAGGAAGTTCCTCATAATCAGTAATTGATAGTGCATAATTGGGTTCATGAGATATTGTCTGCAGCTCTATGGTGTCAGCATCAGTTGTTCCAATGGCAATTGAAATGACACCAATCTCTTTCAGCATTCTGACCGGTGTTCTTATGTCATCTCCAGATCTTCCACCACTCAGTAGTATGAGTATCTGTGGAACTCCCTCAAGGAATCTACTTCCTGAGTCAGAAGTAAATACATGTTCCCTCATATACTGGAGAGCCGCTCCAATGTTGTGAGGATAACCTCCTTTGTGACTTAGGCCTCTAATAGCATCAAGAACATCATTCTCTGTTGAGTAACGGCTCAGGTTAAAATTAACCTCTGCTGTGTTGCTGTATTGGACCACAGCCACATGATCTTTATTTGCACCAATGTTTAGGTCCATCACTATTCTCTGTACAAAGTCTTTAATATCTGTGAATCTTCGCTGTGAATCATCAGAACCATCAAGCAAAAAAACAATATCTCTTCTGTTGGGATCTGTAATCACACAGGCATTTAAACAAATTAGTTGGATTATTGTGTAATTTGTGTAATTCCTGCAAATGTTCAGTCTCTTACTATCAATCATTCATTAATTAATCTGACAATTCATGAAGTTCCACATGCTATGTACAACATTAAGTAAATACAGTCATTACAGTCTTACCATATGATTCTTGTTTAATAGCAGGGGTTTCACCCTTTGTGATGGCAGAAAATACTTGTTGTTCTATGTCTGACAGATCACTGGAGTCTGCTGCAAAGAAAGCATGACTGGCTTCCTGTGACATAGACTGAATCTCAAGGGTATCTGCATTCTTTGTTCCCACCACAAATACCATCACACCAATTCCTTTCAAGTTTTGTACAGCATTTCTGACATCATCACTGGACCGCCCGCCAGTTAATAGAACCAAAATCTGAGGGACACCCTTTTGGTGCCTACTTCCAGAAGAGACTGTAAAAACATTATCTTTGACATACTGGAGAGCTGCCCCGGTGTTGAGGGGTCTGCCTCCTTTATGCGTCAGAATTCCCACATTGCGAGCAACATCCTGCTGTGTCTTAAATGTGTTCAGAAGAAAATCAACAGCTGGATCTCTGCTGTACTGAACCACTGAAACGCGATCTTTGTTCTCATCCACATTGAGTTTCTCCACAACTCTCTCAACAAAGCCAAGCATTGCTTTAAAATCATTTTGCATTTCATCCGAGGAATCCAGTAAAAATACTACATCACGCTGAATTGATTCAGTTTGATCTGCAGAAACTTTGACAGACACATGGATTTTGCTCAGAGTTATATAACTTATATAATAATGAAACAAGATAGATAGATAGATAGCCTTACCTAGACCATTCTGTGGTTTTAGTTTTGGCTGTTGTCGAGGCACTCTTTTCACAAATGACACAACTTGTTGATGGATGCTCCCCATATCATCAAACCGAAGCACAGAGAAAGCGTAGGAGGGGTTATGTGCAATCATTTGGTGCTCGAGTATGTCTGCATTTCTTGTACCCACACAGAATGGAACAACTTTGTCTTGTTTTAGAGCTGCAGCAGCACTTGTAACATCATCTTGAGATCTTCCCCCACTCAACAGAATCAGTATCTGAGGGACACCATCTTGATGCCGACTCCCAGAGGAATCAGAAAAAGCATTATTCCTCACATAGTCAAGAGCGGCCCCAGTGTTGAGTGGTGTCCCCCCTTTATGGTTTAATTGCTCGACAGCAGCAAGAACATCTGGTTTTTCTGTGTAGGTGTTCAAACTGAAATGTGTCTGTGGATCTCTGCTATACTGGACCACAGAAACACGGTCTTTGTTCTCACCAACATCGAGTGAGTCTACCACTCTTTGGACAAAATCTTTCATTGCTGGGAAACCACTCCGTGTATCATCTGACCCATCCAATAGAAACACTATGTCTCTTTGAGGGGATTCTAATTCAACTAGAAAAAAATAGGAAAACCTTGTTTAAGAATCATACATATGAGTACATATGCTAAAATATGTTACGTTGCAATCATCACACATTACATGGTTGTTAAGACAATAGGAGCTGGAAATTGAAATTTAAACAAATTACAGCAATAAATGTGTTAGATGCCAGAACATTGAAAAAAACTGGTAGATGAAGAAATTATTAAGAAACTTGAAAGTAACTACAAGATAAGGAGAATATTCCTCTTTCACAAATGAAAGATGGAGAAAGCCTGTTAAGAAAATATTTCAATATTCTTTTACCCTAAATATTTGGTCAATGATGTGATTATCATTGGCTCAAGGAAGAGCTTAAGAACAGAAAGAAAGGACATTTGCTGATGTGGAGCTGTCAAGAAAAGGCTCTCCAGGGTGCCAAAGGAAGCCAGAGCCAAACAAGAGACAGCACAACCACGAAGTTGCCTCTGACCAGTGGAGACAGTTTGAGAAACATGAAACTGATCGACTGACATTCTTCAGAAGATGATACAGTTTCATTGTAATTCAAACTACAGTAGACCAAATACTAAAATATAAGCAGGGGAGTTTGAGTCTCACCTACTAATAGACACACTTACCTACAACAGTGGGAGGCTCAGTTTGTATTTCCGTCTGGACAAATGCAGCTATTCCCGGCTGAACAGACAAAAGTTCACCAAAGACAGGAAGGTTGAAAAGAAATCTGGAGGAGAAGGCAATTTTTTTAAGTTCCTCCTGTTCAGTGTTTTTCATTCCAATGGCGAAAGACAGAACACCGATTTGTTTTAGGTTTGACGCAGCTTCTGAAACATCATCATTGGATTTGCCACCAGTCAGTAAAAACAGAATCTGAGGCACTCCCTCCCGGCGTCTACTCCCAGATGAAGCAGTGAAAACATGGTCTCGCACAAACTGCAGAGCAGCTCCAGTGTTCCGTAGTCTTCCTCCTTTATGGCGAAGACTTCTTACAGCATAGATGATAGCCTTTTTGGATCTGTGAGTTTTTAGGTTGAAGTAAACTTTGGTGTCATCGCTATACTGTACAACAGCCACTCGAACCTTATCTTCATCGATGTCCAGCTCTTCTGCCATTCTTCTGATGAACTCTCGAATAGCTGGTAGTCCATTTCTGGAGTCATCTGACCCATCAAGGAGAAACACTATGTCCCTCTTGTTGCTCCCTGTGTCAACTAGGTGATACATGGATAGATAGAAAGAGGATTCACGAATTGCATGTTCAAGTCTTTTCTACCCTCATGCATATTCATCAGCATGAGAAAGTTCAAAAGGAATAAACTGAGCAAAGAAAGAAAGATGTGCTATTGCTCTGAAAGTTTTATTCCAAGCCGAACTGCTAAAGAACCATCTTTTTATCAAAAAGATGTATGAATTTGTCGACTCCTCTTCAACATTAGACAGTGGAAAATTTGAAAGAGGCGTAAAAGAGGGCTATGTTCTTGAAAGCATAAGAAATACAGAACAGTTGGTTTTTCAACAGAATAAATTTCCTTGCAAGGGCAATCATCAATATCATGCAACAGAAATGTGCAAAAACATTTCATAATCATTAATTACCTTTTCATCAATCATTAGACTCTAGGAAATGATGTTAGTCTTGAGAGAAAAAGCTTTTTTTGAGGACAAATAATGTAATGTATTCTAATGTTAGGCATGTATTTAAATGTGATATTCTTACCTACTAAATCAGAGATTCCAGTCATGGTTTCCTCATTGTCTTTGTTTATGTTCAGTGTACCAACAAGTTGTGATTGGATTGAGGGCAACTTGGAGAAATCAGTAACTTTGTATGTGAAACCAGGTTTGAAGGCAATCATTTCCAACTCTGAAACCTTGGCATCTCCCACTCCAACCCCCACAGATACAATTTCATGCTCTTTAAGAGCAAAAGCTGGACTTCTCACATTATCAGTGGATGGTTTTGTACTTAGAAGAATTAAAATCTGGGGCACTCCTTCTAGTCTTCTACTGCCCGTTGAGGAAGTAAAGACACTGTGCCTCACAAACTGGAGGGCTCTCCCGATATTAAGGCGCCTCCCACCCTTGTGCCTTAAATTATCTATGGCATTTACAATGTCATTCTTTGTCTTGTGAGAATTCAGATCAAAGTTGACTTCAGGGTTATCAGCAAACTGAACCACAGACACTCTGTCTTGGCTCTCTCCAACAGAGAGGCTCTTCACTATGCTCTTTACAAAGAGTTTTATCTCCGGGAATCCATTTCTTGTGTTATCAGAGCCATCCAGTAGAAACACAATATCTCTTTTTACTTCATTGCTTTGTACTAAGACACAACAAATAAGATTCATCAGTAACATCAGTAGAAACGATTTTCTTAAAGCAAGTTCAACACGCCAATAACAAAAGAGATTTTTCCTACCTTGTTCTAGGACTAGGGTCAGCTCCTCCCTTGGAAGGCTCACGTAGTTATTGAGCCGTTGGGGTATGGTGCTAAGTTCACTGAATTCTTTCACCTTGAAGGCAAAGGAAGGGTTGTGTGAAATGGCCTCAATCTGCCTTGGGTCTGCATCCTTGACACCGACGCCAAATGGTACGACTCCCTCTGTCTTCAGTGCACCAGCAGAATCCTTCACATTATCCCTGGACCTGCTTCCAGCCAACACAATCAGAAACTGAGGGACATTTTGCGCAGCCCGGCTACCATTACTTTCAGACAAGATGGTGTCCTTCATGTATCTTAGAGCAGATCCTGTGTTTAGACTACGTCCACCAGCCAGTGCCATTCCGTTGACAGCTCTTAGCACCTCATCTTTGGTTTGGTAAGTGTTAAGGAAGAAACTTGGAGTAGGCTTCTCGCTGTGTTGAACCACTGAAATTCGTACCTTGTCAGTCCCAATGTCAAGTGGTTCAATTACTTTAATGATAAAATCCCGGATGTAGCCAAAATCTGCTCGTACATTATCCGTGCCATCAATGAGGAAGGCAACATCCCTTTCACCTCCAACAACTGGGTGGGGGGGGGCAAAAAAATAATAATTATTATTATTATTACCAGGCAAACTTTTAATTATATCACATTTTTTTCATTAGTGAATACAGCGAAATACTAAACTCACCAGTTTCCTCAGGGAAGGATGTTACATCCGTATCACCAACCACTGTTATCAACTTTGGCATGATTAGCTCAGCCATAGCTGGTAGATTAGAGAAACTTGTTTCATGGTAAGCCAAGTCTGGAACAAAGGCGACTGTCCTCAGTAAGGCATCATCTGCTTGGCCTGAACTGACCGTGAATGTCAAAACACCAGATAGAGCCAATTTATCAGCTATGCTTTTAACCTCATCCTGGGCTGGTCCGCCTGTGATCAGAACCAATACCTGCTGGACTCCCTGCTTCCTGCGTGAGCCAGTTGATGGTTGGAACATGGTGAGGGCTTGATTCATGGCAGCTCCTGTATTCAAAACTGAGCCTCCAGTTAGCCTGAGTTGAGAGACTTTATTCACAACATCTTGCCTGTTGTTTTGGCTGTTCAGATAAAATTCAACTCTTGGACGTTCAGCAAACTGCATGAGACCAATCTGGACCCTGTCAGGACGTACATCCAGCTGGTTGACCACGTTGATGATGAAGTCTCTCACATAGGGTAAGTTACTGCTGCCAATGTAGTTTGAGCCATCCACAAGGAAGACAATGTCTCTGACCACTCTTTGAGTGTGCACTGTGGTTGTGTCCACCACTAACAAAAACACAAAAACATAAAAAATTAAATCTGCACATGCTATGAAGTTGATTCTTTTTTTTGGGCACTTGCAGTACACCCTCACTGCAAGCTGAAAGTCAAGGTGGTAGACTCTGCATGCACGCATCTGCATTTCTTATTTATTCAAGGTTTTCCTTTAATTTATCACTCATCTATATATTTCCATTTCAAAGATCTGAAAATTCATTGAATTAATCATTAAATGTACTGAATGACCTTACACTTACCAGGCTCGGTGGGTCCTTCAGTCACCACCACCCCAGCCAGTGTGGAGAGTGCATTAACCATTTCATCTCGTCGGCTTCTCAGTCCACGTATGTCCCTCACCATGAACACAACACTCTCAGTGAAGGCAGCCTGCTTCATTTCTTCTTCATCTGCAGACTTGAAGCCTGCAGCTAGAGCTAGTACGCCCATTCGCATGAGGGCCTTAGCAGGTTCTTCAACACTGTCGCTGGACTTTTTACCGGTCATCAAGAGTACAAGTTGGGGTACCCCCTGCCTAATACGACTGCCTTTCTCAGGTAGCAGCATATTCGTCCGCACAAAGTCCAAGGCTGCTCCAATGTTGATTGGCTGAGCGGCTCTTGGTTTGATCACACCCAAAGCAGCAGTTAATTCTTCCCTGGTTCCATAAGAGTTGAGATCTATCTCTAGTCGAGGGACATTGCTGAACTGGGCGACACCCACTTGAACTCCGTCTGGACCAATTGGCATGGAGTCGACGAACCGCCTGATGAATTCGCGTATGGCATTGACGACATTTGGACCCATCGTATTGTCGATTAGGAAAATCACGTCTCGTTTTCCAACTGTCAAGACTGAAAAGAAAAGAAAAAACATAAATATGAAAATAAAATATAATTTTTTTATAAATGTACAAGTTTAATAAGTACTAAAGGTTTATATTTATATTAAGCTGTTTGGGATATGTGTTAACTACTGTTGACATACTATAAAAAAAGAGGAACGCCTAGAGCTGGGGGTCTCTTTCTGCCTGTTAAAATTAAGATTTTCCTTGCCACTGTTGCTAAGTGCTTGCTCATGGTAGGAATTGTTAGGTCTCTGTAAATAATTTCATAAGAAGTACGGTCTATACCTGCTCTATTTTAAAAGTGTCCTGAGATAGCATTTGTTATGATTTGGCACAATACAAATACAATTGGACTATTTTTAATGTTTTAATAGTTCTATATGGACACACTATATGCTACCCTTTAAGGTATCAATACAGCTTACAATGTGAATAAAATGATAGTCTTCGTGATAGTCATTTTTTTTATTGGTCATTCATTTAGTTCATAAAACTATTTTATTTATAATTTAATTTAACTTTATTAACTTATTGAACTTAAGTCTATAGGTAGGCCATGTACATTACAATGTATTTGTTGGAACTTTCTTTTTTTTAAGTTTGACAACACAAGAAGCCACCCATTTTGGAATCACACAAATTATTTACTTGAATACAGGAATTTGTAACTACAAAGTACTTTAGGTTGTATCAAGTAATATGTTTGGGAATATATGATGTGATATGGGCACAAACCATTCTATGCACCTTTTCAGATCACTGACTTGGGTCTGAAGTCTGTATTGTAAGTCAGATTCCCCATCAAAAACTGTGGGCAGCATGTCCAGTCACCCAAGCTCATACCAACCAGTTGTAGACTACTCCAGCACTAACCAGTGGCTGTTTAAAGGTCATGGCAAACAGACCCAGATATTTTTTATGTGTGGTCAAGGCAAATGTGTGACAGAATGTCATCAACATACAAGTACAATCCTGTCATTTTTTCTTTTTAGGTATTAAAATGAGCCTAATGCAGCTTCAATTCAAATTGTAAAAATGGCATAATGGAGTAGGTTAGAGATATGTTTAAGAGATCATGTGTTTTAAAAAAAAATTGTGATACTATTTTCCATTGTTTGCAGTAGCTAAGATGATGTCCTATCACTGCTGAAAATATGCTATTCAATAAACCAGGTTCTGAAAGGCATCTCTTTCTTAGCAGAATACCTGTAACCAAAAGGTTATTTACTGTCACAATTCATTAATGTAACTTTGTAGATACATTTTAAAAAAGCACTCTCAAAAAGTACAGAACATTAAAAAGAGTAATTCTCACCTTTACTGTGTTATTGCCACCTCTGTCATTTGTGTACCACATCCATATCTTACCTTGCACACTACATATACATTTATTATGAACTCTTTGGGATTTTATGTTTTTAACTCCCCTTCCACAACCACATTGCCACATCAACACATACAGAGAAGTTACATACCTTCTGTGAACACATTCTGAATTATAATGGTGCGCTGGACCACCCCGTTAATGTATGGGAGCAGCTGGTCACCCATTCTTGCTACTGCTCTGAAATCAGGGGCTGACAGGACAAAACTTTTATCTGTAGCAACTGCTTCCAGATCTGCAGTAGCAGAGTCACCAATCGCCACGCCAAATGTAATAACTTTGGCCCTCTTAATGGCCCGGTCACCGGCACCAGTATCATCAGTGGATGGCCCAGCACTGATAATCACCAACGTCTGGGGCACATCCTCCTCTGCCCTGCCCCCAGCTGTTTCACTCAAAAGGCTCTCGGCCACTTCCTCCAAGGCAGCCCCCAGATTAGACTCGTCACCCCCTGGGAAGGCCAGGCCCTTCACAGCTTCCAGGACTGATGATTTGCTCTCATAGCTATTTAGATAGAACTTTATCTCTGTGTTGGTGTTGTAGAGGGCCAAGGCAACGCGAACAGTGTCCCTGCCCACATCAAGGCGCTCAATGATTCTCAAAACCAAATCACGCACATAGGGGAAGTTTGCTGCTCCAACGTTCTGTGATCCATCAATTAAGAGTACTAGGTCAGCTGAATCTTGCGCTTTAAGGAGAGAGAGAGAGAAAACAAAACAAAATGGAACTTGTGAAAGCGTTAACATAGTGAGACAGAGACAAGAACTCGTGCTAGCATATCATTGCATGTGTCAAGTGACATTCAAAGTGAACAAATCAATAACAACATTGCAAAACACATCATACTGCATGTAGGCTGAACCAAGGAAATTTCATAAAGTGATGTAATTTGATGATTATTTGAACCTACATGTAGAACCCCTTTGTCTATATAGTGTGATTTTTCCCTATAATGAAGGTTATTTGGGTTGGATATGGATTACAGTACCATAAGGGTAAGTATGGTACAGTGGTGTTGGGGTCAATATGAATACTAACCCCTGATAGTAGCTCCGATAGCTGAAGTATAATTTAGCTAATTGTCCACATCTTGTATGGTCAACACAGTTTAATAAGACTAAAAATATATTCTAATTCTAGAAAAACTAATGTTTTAACACATTAGGAATAAACTCCTATCATTTTAATTATTACATTAAAAGAATTGTGATAAATAGACAAAATGTGGCTGAACCCTAACCTATGAACTGAAAAGCTTAAATTTTTTATTAAAAGTTGGAACGTATTTAAAATGTGTAAAAAATACTTAGCACTATTATAATTGTTTATTACACAGCTTTGTTGAATACTCGATTCTCTAGTCAATTATGACATTCTACGTCTGTTATTTCTAATTAGCAGATCATCGCTGTGGATGCATTTCTGATCATTTACTCTGGAGGACCACAGTGTAAGCAATAAAATCATTTTTAAATCAGTATATTGTGTGAAATTATTGATGTCTTTAGTAAGTAAATGTGTAATACATGGAGTAATGTATAACAAGAGGGTAATTGTTGTGGTCTAGATTATCATCATTATTATTATACATTGTAATTATTAATACCCTAATAATATATAACTATAATATGGTACCGAAAAATATTGGTCGGATTATATTCAAAATTGTAAGAAAAATAAAACTCATAACTAAGGGTACTCCATACTGTGATGACATCTGCAAGTCAAAAGACAATCAATGCTTGAAAGACAAATTAAGCTGTTTTATCATTTTCCAAAGTTTCTGATTTAATTTGTTTGATATGTCCCTTGTATAAGCTCCATTGAGTTCAGCCTTCCCATGCAGACTCTTGTTACGGACCTCTGATAAAGTGACCAGTCATGATCCTGTGGCCTATCCTTGGTGCCTACAAGTTTTCAGTACTAGAGAATATAATACATGTCCATGTACTTTACATTCATGTAAAACAAGTACATTTATGTTTCCAATTCATTTCAATTTGTCAATGTAATTTAATCAATGTATTTTCTCATGCCAATAACTTAACATATTTAACATGATTGCTGGACATCTACATGTAAAAACATTCTCAAAGTACTTCTTCTGCAGGTCAAGGATGAGTTCAGGCAGGTTCATCACTGTTTCAAAAACAGAATTTTGCACATATTTTACACAGATAGACATTGTGACTGATAAAGACAAACAAACAAAATGCAAGACACATAAGCAGTTGTGCAGTTAGCTATTGTTAAAAGCTCATTGTTTGATTTTAAGATGTGATGTTTTAAAGCCTCCCCGAGGCTGTTCTTCTTCAAAGGTTTTGTGAAGGAATCCTATTAATCTGAGGTGTCACTGTATGATTTTTTTTTCTGTTACTGTCTGTATATGTGTCTCTAACCTACAGCTGTATCTAATAAAAACAGGCATCGTCTGAAAATAATCGTCTGTGTTGACATATTGTTGTATGCCTACACAGAGCTCAACTCACTACCAAATTAAAAGGCACCTGGTACAGAACTTTCACATTGCTTAAATAGCTTTCTCTCAATCCACACTCATTGTATCTATTCTCGCTGTGCACAAACATATATGTGTACATCCTACTTAACACCCTAATTCAAGATGTTGTACGGGTGTCAATCACATGCATGTCTTATTGTGATTTTTAAAGCATTAAGGGTGTATTAAGACAAAACAAGTGATGTTAATTTTGCAGGTGGATAGTGAAAGGTTATTATAAGGTTGTTAAAAAACACTTGATTGTGTTAATAATAAAATCCAGTCACGTCCACATATGCAGCAGCTTCTTCCTGCACATGTAGACACATTAGTATGGTAGTGACACTGGTCCCATTTCATTACCTGTCCCTCCTCCAGCCACAGGGGCCTCGTTTGCCACAGGAGCACCCCCTGACTGGGTCACTGCGCCGCAAAGCCCCACTACCAAATCTTGTATTATATCCCGCAAAGTCAAGAAAGAGTCTACATTAAACACATGAGCGTCATAGGGCTGGCTAGCCATTTCCCTGAGCTCAGAGTCCACTGCATCCTGAACTCCAACTGCAAACACCTGAACGCCTGCCAGCCGCAGCACCTCAGCTGGCACAGCCACGTCATCCTGGGAACGCCCGTCTGTTAGCACCACCACCACTTGGGCCACTCCTTCAACAGCACGGCTGCCCGAAGCAGTGGTCAAGTGTGTTCGAATCAGGTAATCCAGGCCCAGGCCAGTCTTGGTGCCCCCCCCACGGTAAGACATAGCCTTGATGTGTGCCAAGACTCCCTGTGTTGTCGGGTAGGTGTTGAGCTGGAACTCAGTTTCAGGCTTGTTATTGTACTGCACAAGGGCAAATTTAAACCTGCCCCCTCCAACCTGGTGCAGTGCTTGTGTCACACTGTACAAAAATTGTCTGACATGCTCAAAGTTCTCCTCTCCAATACTCCAGGATGAATCCACTAGAAAGTATATATCAGCTGCCAACCCTTGTGCACAATCTTCAAAAGAGAGTGTTTGGAGGACAGAAGTGAAGACCAATGAAAAGATGCTTGGTGTTTGGTTCCATAATATTGTTTTAGTGCCAAAATCTGTAATTCTACATATGAAAGCATCATTCTCCTGAGGCCTCTATTTTGTTTTTGTCCCACGTTGAGAATTTAAATACATTATATAAAAAAAATTACAATAATTAAAGAATATGTTTACCAACAATGCTCATTAGAAAAGAAGAACTGTTACCATATCTACCTTTGTTTTTTTTACTTTGTTTTTGTTAGGATGTCATAAGCACTTCTATAAATCCCCATTTTCTTCAGATGTAGATTAGATATTTTTAGGAGAGTAATAATATAAAAAAACAAGCAAAAAAACCCACTGAGCATTGCTGAAACTGCAAAATGAGCACACCCTGTTGACAGGAGCTGAGATCAACTTAGTTCAACTTACCTTCCTGAGCATCAAGGTTAGGGAAGAGTCCTGCAAACAGGACAGCCAGGAGGGCACATAGCGGTAACAACCGATGCCTCTTCATCTTCTATCACCAAAGACAGCAAAGGGGACACCTGTGAAACCAGAAAGAAACATGATATGAATAAAACCCAGAAGGCCCTCCCCTTTTACCACAAGGCCTTGAGCTGTGTGATATTACATTTGGACAACACAGGTGTTCCTGCGCAGAAAAATTGCATGAAAACAATACAAATAAACCAACCAGCCAAGACAGGCTTGTGTAAATGTCAAATGAAGTAAAATGTATTTACTGTTTGTCTATTGTTACAGTTTACATAAACATGCTTCAAGGGCTGTTTCTTTTTTAATATCATGTTTAATATCATGTTATCATGCTTTCACACACAGTTCATACAAGTTTGCCTTGTACAGGGTTTTTTGCACTCCCTATTTCTGCTGCACTGCCTCTAAATATAACACACAACATTGCATAAGCTTGTTTTTATTGGCCGAGAGTGCAACATTTAACCTCCGACACGCCACACAAGAGAAAAACATGTCTCTTGTCAACATTTTCTGCTGTGTGTGCATGATATATTCTACTGTTACTGCTACTTAAGTGTCACCATGTCCCAGTTCCTTCACACTGGGATGAGCCTTTTTAATTTTTCATAACCTCAGGCAGTGGAAAGCATGTACATCCTGCCCAGGCTTTAAAACAGGCATGATATCTGGCATGAAAGGCAGCTATAAAAAAAAAGAAAGAAAATTGAATCACCAGCACTTCTCTTACATTTTGCTTTTGGATAGTAAAGTGAGGGAGCTGCAGCATGTGTTGGTACATCAGTAGCAGACCCGAAGAGTTGTAATGATCAAAACCACCTGTTAAAACTACCAGCCAATGTGCTTTAGTAATTAACTCTGCTTGGCAAGCACCATATTTTCCAACTCACAAAATAATACCTTCTTAAGAGGACTGGAAAGTCCAGTTCCACAGCAGGGGTGTGTGTTTCTTATTTAGTCAGATTTTCCTCCATTGTGATGTTAAGTAATGTCAAAGGAAATGAAAGGAAGGTGACTCATGACTCACTAATGACCTTATGAATTTAGCTCATAGAGTAAGTGTGCATGCGTGTATACGTTTGTGCTTATGTTTCCGATAGTACAGGAAATACTTCAAACATTCAGTCTAATCTTAACACAGCCAAAGTCAAATTTTCTTCAAGCAGGTTAAAAACACAACTGTCCATGAGTGGGGATAACCCTAAAATTAAGTCCTAAGAAGCTCAGAAGCTGATGAACAAACAAAAGCTAGTAGGGCTGACCATGGTCACAGCCTAGAGGGGAGACCACATGATAGTATGGTTAGGATGAGAGGCTGGGATCATTGTTTTATCCCCTTACTGGCACCTTT
The DNA here is from genome assembly GCF_004916995.1 of Morone saxatilis. NCBI lineage: Eukaryota > Metazoa > Chordata > Actinopteri > Moronidae > Morone > Morone saxatilis. Next base: position 3,317,410 of record NW_023340095.1, on the reverse strand, counting down.
TAAAGATTTAATTAAACTTTTGTATCATTATCTTAACCCTCAAGAAGCTCTTTGGAGTGAGGATTACCTTCACCTACCTCACTCTCTTGGTCTACACCTCACAATGGTAGACAGCCAAGAGAACACACACCTAACCTATTAAATTTCAGACCACCCTGAGGTGATAAAATAGGTCCAAAAAGTCTCAAGAACAGCAAAGCACGAGCTGAAAAGCAATTACATTTAAACACACTTAAGCAAACAAAATTTTTCAAACAACTATATAACGACTGAAAAATAAAATAGTAAATAATGAGATGGCACACATGGCCAGTGACCAATGTTTTCACCATTAAAGTAATGATGGTGGAGTGAAGGTAAATAACTCTTAGAGTCCCAGAGGAGTCTCTTTAACAGCCTCTGTGCCTGCTGCTGCACACACAATAAAAGCTCAGCATTAAGGGCAGTTCTAATGTGCACTGCATGAAAAGTGGTATGTGGGTAATTAGAGATTTACTGTATGTTGACTTTATTGGAAATAACAAGAGAAGAACTTCAAGAATGTGCATGAAGTTTGCACTTTCCAGTGCCAGAAAATGTAAGCTGTGTTTTCTTTATCTAATGTGCCTTTGTGATGATGGAGGACCTGGCACAACTGTGAAAACCCTGAAAATGACAAATGCCCTCTAGTGGAAAATCTAGGTATAACACAGTCTGACAGATCCTGCTTTTTTTTTTTAGAAGTAAGCAGCATATAATACATGTATTGTTCATACGTCATCATGAGCTTATTAAATGGGATATGTATGTATGTATGTTAACAAATTTCACTTGTGAGGCTTTTAAATAATAAGCTTCCCAGCACAACTGTTTGGGGGGTTCAGGGTCTTGCTCAATGGCACCACCCAACTCCTGAAGGTTCAGGGATCCAACTGGCAACCCTCCAGTCATAAGCCTGCTTCCTTAAACTTTAAGCTACATCCACTAGGGAAAACCTTGCCAGTAATAAGAACAAAATCAATTTTGGCACATAGATTGTAAATACTTTAGAGTTTTTCTTTCCAATTGCTAATTGTGCCTCTCATTGTATCTATCAAAAACAAAAACTAAAGGAGAAGGAATTCTGACCAGCAACGCAAATAAAAAACAGGCAGAAATAACACAAGGTGCAGGCTGCACATGTCTTGTACTGAAATGTAACATAGATCATGCTGAAGTTATTTTTGCATCTGATTCTAAATACTGGCCAGCAACCAACATTATTAACTCTAAGCTGTGGAAAATGTCCCTGTCAACAGTGGATTTTGGACCAAGTCACTCTCTGATCTTGACTAAATGTGCACTTCAGTCTTATTAAAGTAAAAAATGATTTTTTGCTGTGGAGTCAAAGAGACCCTTTCACAAGGATAGGAAAGCCTGGGTCAGCTAGTTTTGAATCTAAGCCATCCACAACACACAGCAATAATGAATTACAAACATGGCTGTCGTATTTAATGCAACGTTGCCGTGCCTTACATTTATCAGTCAGTGTTTAGGATTTGCTGTGTTCACTGTTTATGCAGACCACACTTTGCAGATGAGAATATTGAAAAAAAACTGCAACACTTCATATGTATTCACTTTTTAGACAGGCCCATCAGTGTGTACCATCACAACTCACTGACCATGCAGTGGAGGATTGTGAAAAGTTACTGCACTGAAAATATTAGGAAGTTGCAGATTCGTGTCACACTAGAATATCAGTGCCAGTGAGGGGGGTCATTCTATACTGCCCAATGCATGGTGTGATAATCCTTTCATTATAAAAGAAACATATAAAGTTCTTGGAGAATACATTTCAACAAAGTAAAGAGATTTAAAAAGTATCCTCTGAACAGAATCCACACTTACAGTGAGAAATGTGTGTCCCTGCAGTGCGCCAGTGCCGTCACTATCCAGATATAGGGCCTAAATCACTAAGTTCCTTAATTTCAAGGAAATCTAAGCTCTCTTGGACACTGCAACAGATGTTTGTGTTCTCCACTCATGCTCATGTGATTTCAGGTCACTCAAAAGCCACTTCTCTGCAGAGTTTGCCAGGCCTGGCCAATGTGTCAACACTATGGCTTCCCCTCACTGCCACAGAGAAAACATAGTAGCACAGTGGAGTCCTGTTTTCACTGATAGGAGCAGCCAAAACAATGGCAGCGTGGGGAATTACATTTGAGAGAAAATTACGAAAGAAAGTAAAAATACACCGGCTCCAAATTACTTCATTATCTTCAAGCTGCATTCATATTTTTTCGCCACTTGGGGGTAGAATTTTAGCTGAACATCATACACATGTTTGATATGTCACCTAAAGTAAAGCTGTTACGACAAACAGTTGCCTCTTAACACATTCAGTACAGACACAGAGCAACATTAGCATTTATTTGAACTGTGTTGAGTTATGGCAATGGTTTGTTGAGAATCATCAGCTGCAGAGTTGGTTGATAATTCTGTGTGGGTTTGTCACTACGAGCACCCTTTTCATATTACACGCTGTCATGTAAGCCATTGGTAAGCTTTAATACAAAAGCATATTATGAAGTATGCAGGACAGTGCAATGGCAGCAGGGGCATCAGACTGGGGGGTAAAGATATTAGATTGAATACTTGTGGATTTGGGGAGGTGCCCATAGAGAATTTACAGGGTCCAGAATTTTTTTCCTACGCCCCTGAATGGCAGAGAAAAGGAACTTACAAAACAAAAGGTAACTTGCTCTTAATTTCCTCACTCTGTGGTATAAATCTGAATCTCTGTCAGCATCCTAAAACAATTATTAGGTCTCAGCCCAAAGCATCTGCACCAAACATGCATTCTGACATTCTTCGAGAACTCAATAACTCCATTGTTAAGCTGCTCTTCTTTCAGAAAGGGCAGGCAGCATTCAGCCACATGTCGTCATCTTCGTATTTAACTTTTTATTTGGAAAAGAATTCGACGATGACAACAACAAACAGTGTAGTCTTTGTGAAGCTTTTATCCCATATTAGTGGGAAAGATCTTTAGGTTGGGGGGATATCAGCATGTACTGCAGTCTGTGGGATGCAGGATGTATTTTTTGCTACTACCACTAGGAGTCTCCAAAGCTCACACATCTTTAAGGAGCTAAAAATATGCATTGCCCATCCAGGTACATCTATCATGCAGCATTCCTGTAGGACAGGAGACCACGCAGGTAAATATGTGTCAAATATCATGATAGTTAATGATAAGAAAGGGGTGCAGAGGATGAGGAGTTATTAGCTTTTAATATGTGCTTTTTTCCTCCTGCTGAGGTCCACCTATGTGTGTCTGTATAATATGCCAAGTCACCACTTAATCTTTATGTTACCAGTATGAAGTGACATGCTTCAAAGAGAGTTCAGTGTGCAGTTTATGTTATACAGTGTGCAGAACATACTTCCCAGCACACTGTATACAGCAGTATATCTTGCTCAGTGGCACTATTTATAGCCAGCAGTGGCAGTTTGCATTTACACAGCAAGACAGACGTTGCAACGCGCACATGAGCACTCTGAAGCATGTTTGCAGCTGGACCTCACACACTCATTTATAGCAAAGACCACAAACACACACACACACATACACATGCACATACATAAACTCACATAAGCCAGCACAAAACTCTGTCAGTCTCAGTGACAGATACCGGAGTTTATTGATTGCAGTTACACCAACGACAGAAAGTGTACCTCTGATGTTAGGGAGAAGGACACGACTCAGTCACCTCACACAAAACAAAACGAGCTACATTTTCACACAGATTTAAGCACTTTCAGAGCACCTCTGAAGTCAAAAAATGCGTCTCTGAGCTAAAGCTACAAGATGGAGACACTTGCCTCCTCACACTTGAGTATCAAAATGCATTATTGATGCAACAGTTCTAAGAAAATAACTACAAACATAGCCAGCCATATTTTACCTGCCTCAGAATTCTTCTGTTATGTTGTTTTAGCATCTTTTAGCTAATTGTTTTAGTTTTCTGGCCTGCAACTTCACTGTTTTGCCACGGCAGGCAGCTTTTTCAGCTCTAAAAACACCTTCTGCACACTACCTGACACCAAATGGCAGAGCATTTAGCAGTCAAAAAGTCAGATATTTCCATCAGGGGTTAGCAGAGACCAAAACAGAGCTTAAAGTAGAGTGAATATGTGACTTACATTCATTCTTAAATAAATGTAGCTCTGATTGTGTGCAGTTTGCAATATCAACCTAAAAGGGGATTTTGCCTCCAAGTGGCCTATTTTTGCAGGTTTAGAAAAAAATTATTTTTGTTGACTAAGTTGTGTTTCTAATCTTTTTCGCTTTTGTCATTTCAAAGTAAAATGGTAATTTTTTATGAGTCTAGATTCTATAAGTCTAATAAATATTAAATTCGTTCAATACTTACCTTGCCTTACATAGAGAAACTGCAATAAAGGAAAACTGAAGCATTCTCTACAAACTGAATGAAAAAGTAATTATTCTGCTTTTGTGATTTATGTTCCAAGGCATCACTCAGTGCAAATACCAGAGGAGACCCTGCCACACTGACACAGCTGCATTTCCTTTGGAACCTAACTCCTCAGTCACAGTGTAGCCAAAATTCATCATGCTGTTTGGTATTTCACTGTACTTTTTAATTGTGTCATTAATTAGAAAATCGTGTTTGAAGTCAAGCTTGTACACACACACGTATACGCTTGTATAGAGGAAATTACCGAATTGCACAGTTTAAGTAACTGGAATTTGTCCAAGCATCTAATAAGGAACTTCAATGTGCAAACCACACATTATGCTCTGCTTTTAATAGATCATACTGTCAAATAGGCTCAACTTTAGCAGCTCCCTTAACACTCAACACAGACTGAAACCTTGTGCATTTCAATTATACTGTCAACAACACTTAATGAAGACAATTTGCTTGAATCTGAGCAAAGAGATCAGTAAAATAAGTGTCACAAGTCACAAGGGATGTGAGTCATTTTTACTTCATAATGCAGCGCTACACTGCCACTCACTGGCATCGTGCGAGGAAATATCACTTGTACATACAGTACGTGTTAGCCTCCACATGTATGAATCCATCACGTGGCTGTGTGGACCTGCAGTCCCCACCCACCCTTCAACTTGGAAGGGTCATGACGTGACATGTGCGGTACAGATGAGAAAAGGATCAATGATAAAGTTAAAAGAGGGAGGAGGAGGCAGGTTGGGCGGGCAGTTCCATACAGCTGGTGTGTATTAGTCCGTCTGACACCAAGCAGATGTGTGTTCAAGCATTGTGGCCAATCTAAGCCTGCAGGCTGGCTGAGTCAAAGTATTAAACCTGACACTAAGTGAGATCAGTTAGTAAGGTGAGTTCATTTCTAAGAGCTATTTTTTTCTCCTTATATACCTTTTAGACACTTAGGGGCCCTGTGATCTTATCAATGAGTCAATCAACACCTCAGAATTACCTCAAAAGAGTCAAATATGCCAAAATCATCAGGCACAAACTCTCACTAAAGCAATGCATAACAGATAAACTCTGATTTACATCCCTTGCAATTATAGATGGCTGTTTCCTTAAAAAGAGAACATTGGAGTAGTAGTCAACTGAGACTAGACCTTTCTGAAAAATGTCCCAACCTTCCAGACATCTGTGCAGCATCATGGAAAAAAGACAAAAAGCTGGAGAGAGGGGAGTACTCATAAAACACACTAATGCTGATTTATACTGTATATCTAAAAATGCTTTGTTAAGAATCCTCCTGATGCAGCTCTGCCAATAACAATTGATTTACTAGCTTCCAAGAGGGAGCTGTAGCATTGTCCTAATGCAGGTAGTAAATTATGTGAAAATACTTCAAAAACATAAAACCAAATCTGGAGCGCACACCAAGTTTCCTCTCCCATTTGAACAACGACCAAGTTCTTCCTCTCTGTATCCTAGCAACAGGTTACATGCAAACATAAAACTACGTGGAAGCAGTAGCTCATGAGAAATACTTATGACAAACACCGAATGTAATGTCATTAAGTTGTTCCTTAGATGAATAACATAACACAATTTGTGCGTCAAATCCCACATGCTCACAATAAAACACTGCAATGAAGACCCAGCTGAATTCCTCTGTCCCTGCTTGGAGACTCTTGTAGGAGAAGATTAATGGCTCACACCTGGTCCACTAAACCCTGCAGCCCACTACCACCACCGCCACCCACCCACCCACCCCAGTTTTGTCCAATGGACCAAACCCCTTCTGGTTCTCCTGGCTCATCTGGCCAGTAGTGTGGAAAATGCTTTCTTCACACTTTTCCACTCCTGTACTCGTCTCAGAGAGGGTGTGGTTTTGGGCTTCTGCTGCAGTGGAAACATCTACCCATCCAACTGCTCTTCTTTAGAGCTCACATGTGGGTGTGCAGATTTGAAACATTTGGATGTGATTGTACCATTACCAGCAGATTCCCAATTTAGATTTAATTAAATAAGCAAAAGATCATTCCAAAATACTAACAGAGAGCATGGCAATAACCTATTGCAAGATGATCAATGGCAAGTTCTGATAGAAGACTTACATAATCTGTTGCATTACATGATGTATTAATTACGCTTTCTTACAAATAGAGCATAGACAAAGCAGCAGGGTACAGGATCACAGCTCTAACACTGATCTGAGATCACAGTTTGAGACTTTAGACGTAGTATTTTAGGGATTTCACTGTTTTCTCTCACCACAATTACTTGACACCTGTGCAGTAAATTAAACTTACATTTCAAACAGAAGTGTAGCATTTTAAGACTTTTGAAGAGAAGAAGGAAGCAAACACACCCCTCTACACTCACATGCAGCTACATAACATTGCTGAGGTCGCCTTCTTCACCCTAACTGCGGCTCACCTCTTGCCCTTGCAGCACTCTCACCACTAAAGTATAGGCTTCAGCCATGCTGCTAAACGCATGCTGTCTGATATTTATGAGCTATAAGCCAAAAACTCTTTGCAACCCTGTGATTATGACACCCATCATAAGCTTACATGTTATGACTAGAAACTATGCTATGGTCAATGCACTATTTATAATCACGTAAAAGTGCAAACAAGGTCAATCCTTAAAGGAGTAAAAACTGAGAAATGAGGCAAGCATGCATTTGTAAAAAAAAAAAATAACAAAAAAACAAGCAGAAACCTTTTTCTGATGAATCAGAACAGAGCAGATTTAAAACTTACCCTAAGCTGAAGTAGCTGTACTCCACTGTATTAGTTTTTGAAGAAAAAGAAAATGTATCTGTTATGAAAAATTACTGCAAGCTGGACTTATGGGCATTATCCTCGTGGTAAATTCCCCTTGCTGGCTTTTCCAGCACCTCCCAAAGGAAGGCTGCTGAGCAAGGCAGTGATACAGGCACTGATTAGAGATATGCAGAAAGAGGGGTCCTGAGTGAAAGGAGGAAATTGTTGAGACAGAAAGAGACAGACACCCGCCCGGTCTCAAACCAGAGGAGCTGTGGTGCTGAGTTCAAGGCTGGGATGGGACAAACTTCCAAACTCCTGGAGTTCTGCCACCTCTCTCTTCCTCCTCCCACTTTCTCTAAAGAAAGGAGGAAAAAAAGAAAAAGAGAGGGTGAGCGGAGGGGGAGAAAAGAAGTAAATGAAAACCAGACACATAGCCCTGTTTGGTCTGGATGTGAGCAGTGGGGAGAATGATGTCACAAAGCTGGAGAGGGATTTTCTCCTTACCTTTTCCTACATTTAGCCATTTCTCCATCTACCTCTGTAGAGCCCTTTTCTATTATTTCAGCTATCTGGATATTTCTTTCGGTTTTTGTTTTAAACATTTAAGGAGTAGCAGGGCACCTTTTTCCCCACCTTTTGTTTTTACATTGAAATTACACTTTTAAACATAGTGTGGTTTGAGTAAAATCCATTGCTAAAGTGATTTAAACCATTCTTCTTGAAGATGGTTAATTATTGACTAATTACATACTGTGTCAATTTACATCCCACTGTCTCGACAGCTGATAAATATGACGTGTTGTCTGCGAGCCATCTTGGCAAAAAGGCTCACTAAATATAACAAATAAACTCACAAATCTCTCAGAAAGGAATGTGTAAGACAGCGTTCTGGCAAAGGTTGAAAATGTGAATGCTGTTGAACTAAGAGCAATGACATAGTGCCATGAATGTAACTGTCCCACAACAACAAAATATAATTAGCAGCATTCATTCAGCAAATGCAGCCAATGACATGGCTCATGAGTTCATTTCTGTTACCAACACTCTCTCACAGCCACACTCCATACATGTGCCACGTTTAGATGTAGCTGATGGAAAAAACACTTTGCATGAGTTCATGAAAGGCCCCCTCAATGTACAAAAAACAGATATTTGAGCCCCACAAAAATCCATCAAAACAGGTATAAGCTCATACTTTAGTCCATGTGAATGTGTGTATGTGTGAGATTATATGTGATTGCACACCTTCCGGTAAAATGGAACAACTGAGACAAAATATGCGGGTTCGTGGTGAGAACCAAGACATTGTATCACTCAAAGAGCACTTGCTTACAATATTACTGGCAACATGTCATGTGTTTTATTGAAGTTCATTATTTCAGTTTGTCCGGGGCAAGAAAAAAAAAGTTTACAAAACTTGGCTAGCAGCCAACCTCCATAATGTTAGCTGTTGTCACACACACTCACTCTCTCATTCTCACTCCCCACTTAATCCCCCAAGTGAGGATTTCGCCTTTGCAACTGCATACTATACACAAACCCTGTTTTAAAAAATGTGTAAAAAGTGCGGTTACACTGACTAAATGACTTTAAGAAAGTATGCATTAAATTCCAGCATTTTATGTCTTAAAGCCACACGAATCAATAGTTATATTATCAAAGCTCCAATATTATTTTTATATTTACATTTGATAAACTGTAACTGTGTGAAGTGAAGATGTCATTCATATTGATGAACCCACAGAGAATTATCACCCTTTTAGTCTCTTTGAGCTCATTGTTTTGGTTTTCGTCCACTTTACTCTCTCCAACCTTGTTTCCAGACTCTGGGGTGCTGTTTTCAGTAAAAAATGCTTTAACAAACATATTGCACACTACCTACCCAGCACCAAACGCAGCTAGCCGGTAAACATAGTGGAACATTTAGCTGCTAAAGAAACAGACGTTTCCGTCCATAGTTGGTGGAGACCAAAAAGGAGCTAAAAGAACTTTTTAAATGTACTTACATTTGTGCTAATGCTATGAAACAAATGCTAATGTTGCTCTTTATTTGCTTGTCATATTAACTTTATAAAGTGATAATATGTAAATCAAAAAATCAATGAATGCAGTTGTAGCTTACTATTTTGTGGAGTCACACTTTGACTGATGCTTTCATACCGTGGACATATAATATCCTCTCTATCAACACTAGTACATTAGTGTATACTGTATGGAATGCTTTATAATATATACACTGAAATGCACAACACACTATATGTCAACAGGAAATAACCCTCAGAAGTACTTTACAGTTGAACTCTTAGAAATGCCTATGTCCAGGCCAAATAAAGGGAGGATTGCTGCCACATTTTTCTGTCAGTGAGCTAAAACAGACTTTGTTTCCAGAGGTCAGCATGCTGTGTGATATAACTCACTTATATCTGTGTGAATCAAAGTTGAAAGCTGCACTCGAACAGCAGTTTGATTATCAGGCAAAGAAACCTCCTCCACCATACTGCACTATCTGCATTTATACTGTTTCTTAAATCATCAAATGCAAAAAAAGAGACTCCAAATTGCACCATATGAAAGTATTTATAACACTGGCCCATTGCATCCATGTTCTGTTGTCTGTAGGTCATTACTCACACCACCAGTATTTCCCAAAGTGTTGCACTGTTATGGTGCTGCTAGGCAACCACTGCTGTAAAATTCATTGGGTTACAAGCTGTTGAATGTCCTGAGAGAACATGAAGATCAGATAAGCAGCAAAACTGTCCCAAAATTATGAACGATTATGCTGCTTCTAAAATTGATGACTCCATTTCTCCTCCGGTAACAACAATCAGTTCTTGGTGCATTCATATATGTTGTGAGTTAACATCAAAGCAAAAAGTGGGGCTGATCGACTACAACCAAACATTCCCTCGTCATTTATGAAACATGTCTTACATATATTCCCTTTGAGTGAGCTCTAACCCAACACAGACCCTTCCAAATTAAAACCTTTCACAGTCGCAGTGCGACAAGGACTAATAATCATATTGTTGGGTGATGTTAATGTCACGCTCACAGCTTTTAACAATTGCCTAAGATGTCAAGGAAGGGCAGAGCTGACATCTGCGGCAAAGAGATTCTGTGATGCATGCCACCAAGGTGACTTCATGTGGGTGGATGAAAGTGCAGATTGTTTCCTGTGATGCTTTTAAAAGCTTCCCTGACTCTTGTTTCTGTCATTAATAACAGCCAGCTTTCATAACGGACAGGTATGCGACAGACAGACGACATAATCACTCAACTTTTTATCACTTTAAACATAAAAAGTAGAGCTAATGGACATTTTTCTTCAGCATCTAGAGGATGTTCTGGGTGTGGCTGTAATATTGTGAAGTTCCTTACAGTTTGTGGAACTTATGAAAAGCATAGGAAATGTGTCTTTAGGCTCTATAAAATTATGAACACACATTCAGTGTTTATTCTATTTTGAAATAAAAGCATGAGACTCCCCTCCACATAACTGGAGTATTCAATCTGGTCTTTCTGGAAGTTGCTTTCCTTGCCTGTGAAGACGTTACCACTAGGAACAAACTGTTCACTGGCCAGTTTGAGGAAAATGCATGTGTTGATTCCACCAACACACTTATTTCCATTGGAGCATAAGCAAATAAATAGGGTGGAGATGGACTGGCCTTACCTCACTCCAACCGTGTCTGATGAGGAAAGTATTAATACTAACTGTGACGGTGAGCGCTCCGCAGAAGGAGGTGCGAATACGGGAGAATAACACTGAGCAGTCGCAATTTTCTATCTTTTTTAAAGCTGCCTCCCTTCAGCCATAATCCAACACAGGCATACGTATGTGTCCAAATAGAAATATATAATGTATATGAGGATAATCTGCTTAGGAACTTTATACAGTGTTTTCTAACTTTTTACTCAGCTCTTAGGTTTTCTGAGTATCAGCAAGTAATTGATTTTAATTCTACATTTTTAAACACAATACAGCTCAAAGTATACTGGACCAAGATAAAAAGTTACATCAATGCCTTTTAGCTACGGTTTATGTTCACCCTGACTTTTCACAAACAAGCCAGTGTATGACAAGCAGATGGGTTTATTCGTAGTTTATCTCTTAAATTCCCGCTAAAATAACATATCTACTACTACAAAATCCTCTGGTTTTGCTTTCACACCACAAAAAAACTGCACCAGAGTCCGCTTGGGATTCTGACCCTCCTTTTCATCAGGTCTTGGGCCAGTCAGGGTTTGATTGACAGTTTTCTCACAGCAGCCCAAAAGAACCAAACTAAATTGGCAAATGCAACAGACTTTGATTGAACCAAACCAAAAAGGTTGGGTACGCAACAAAAATTTATATCAGGCAAATGGACTAGATAAATAGATATTATTTAATCCAATAAACCAATAATTCCAGTATAATTAATCTGTGATCAGTGTAATTTAAGTTGCAATCGCAGATGAGGAGACTTTTAATAAGCAAAGTTACTAAATTCTGAAACTCTAAACAAGCAATATATGAAAAAACACCCCAAAATACTATACATTCTTATGGTGTTAGTCTAGTTTTGTTCAGTAAATCAGATACAATCTACACAATGAAGCACACTTTATTATCCAAAGCCTTGACAGATCAGTTCAGTAAAGAAAGGTAGGATTTTCCTCTGTAATCTGAGATCCACTTCACATCACGACTGAATCAAAGTCAGCGTGTGAGAAGTGTGTTCATACTGACCTCCAGCAGGGATGAGTTAACAGAGCTCAGAATTGGAGGTCAGATGCCATAGACTGGGCCACGTTCAAAAGTACACCAGAGGTCTGCAGATAATTTAAATCAAAGCCAGTGATATGCCTGGTGAGGTGATCTGCTTTTTTTTTGAGCTGGATCATACAAGCATGAGTCCCTTATGGCAGTGTTTCCCAACCTGGAGGTCAGGGCCCCTACTACGAGTTTTCAAAGCTTCATAGAATGTTGCGAGGCCTTCTTGATTTTAAAGGGTGTAAGAAAATTCAAGAAATATACACAATAGGCCTACATCTCCATATTTTGATGATTTCTGGGAATAAAAAAAAAAATTGTTATTTTTAAAGTTTAAGTAATTATTTAGGTTGTAACCTGAATGAGATGTTATATTTTCAGAGTCTTTACTCTCTGCATTAGAAAAGTACACAGTTAAAACAACCAAAGAGCTACTAAAACAAAGGCCAAGTGTCAGGGAGAAGAAAACACTACATTTGTCAAAAAAGAAGCTTATTATTAAGTCTGTATGATTCTTAAACAGACAGATAATTGTGTAAAAAGTTCCTAAAAATATCAGAAGAACTCATCCAAATTCCTTATTTTACACAAACTTCCTGCAGTTATTGCATTCACTCTATCACTGATAGAAAAGGGGGCCCCTTAAGGAAAAAGGTTGGGAACCACTGCCTTATGGGGTGAATCAGCCACCGCACAGCCTCAAGTCAGCTGAAATCCAACAAAATATTCTATAATAACCATTTGGGTATTCTTACTTGTCTGTTGTGTTTGACAGAAAACCAGAAACATGGATGGCTAAAAGTCATAATCATCAGAGTCAAATCTTTTCTGTGGTTTTCATATTCCTGCACGGTATAATACTGACTGGCACATGTGCTGTACTTTCCACTTCCTCAATGACTTTGACTCAGTAACACCCAATGACTCATGAAAATATGAGACTCCCAAGAAACAAGCATTAATATGGGATTGGCTATGGGATTAGTACATATGGCAATATACAGATCAGAATAATGAATAAAGACAATGTAAAGCACTCTAAGCAAGCAGAGCGGGTGGGACTTTGAGCTGCTTTTTTCTGCTTCCAGCAGGTGGACACATCCAGTACGTAAGCTACTGTTCATTTCCTGAAGTGGGATATAGTGATCACATCTGGACATACAAGCCGAGGCATCAGTCTAAATATGGAACTTATCTAAAGACAATTCTGTTGAGCCCCGACTTGAATGAGTGGATAGATTATAGGCTCCATTCGTCCGGAGTAAAATGCTGAGTAATCGCTCAGCAAAAATTTGCTCGACAGGGTGACGGAGGCCAAGCTAGGAAGCTTTTAAGGGGCAAACTGAGCGTGGTGTGGAGCAGTAATTTCCTCTCGCAGAGTTTATATATGTTATTTCTACAAATATGAATGCGTTGTTCTAGGCTTATACGCTGAATAGTCTTTCACAAGGGTAGAATTTGGAGTACCGGGAAAAAACTTGTGATTTTGCCAATAAAAGTATCTTAGTTCAAGTATAAGTACATTTACAACTGTCCTATGAATTATGATTCATACGTTAATATATTTGTTGCTTGCTCTTTAGCAAGTGTAGTAATTACATTGTACCTTGTAAAAGTGGACCCTTTCCCATTGTAGATAAAAATTGCTCATTCTAAGGTAAAGTAAACACAACCATTCTTAATTTCAAGTGATTAAAACATACCTACTGTATATGTCCAATAATATTATATTCCATTTCTGCCAATCGATCCTCCTAAATAGTACAAACTGGTCCTTCAAATCATGATGAGATGTAGGAGGCACAACTATTTAAGATATTAAGATTTGTTGTCGGGTCTAAGAGGCCTTAAAGCTGAGTGCTAGTGATATGGGATGAGCCCTGACCATTATGAACCTTGAAGGTAATCAGAAAGGTCTTAAATTAAACTATAAAATGAACAGGGAGCGAGTTTTTTACATGTGCGTTCACAACGAGATGAAGTGGCCTAACATACTTTCTTTCTTTCTGGTTTTGGAGGGATCAAAGCAAATCATTTTTATTTTATTACTGTTAAACCGAATTATTGTTGCATTATGGGAACATATGGATCTTTGCAAAAGTTCAACCACAAACAAAAATTTTCCTCTAATCCTTAGTTTATTATTTCTTCTTTGCAATGCCTCTTGGCTCCAACTGATTTATGTATTGTCCCATTTCCATCTGTTTTATTGCGTTCATGAAGACCACCATTTCTCTATTTCAGCCCATGGATGTATAAAGAGAACTGATACAGTGTTGGAGGTGGCACTCTATTCTTGCAAGCTGCTCTGTGGTGTGTAAAGCCAAAAAAGCCAATTCCCGCTGCAAAGAAATGACCCAGATGATGATTTTAGAAATACTGAGGACAACAAATGTATCTTGCCTATTGGGGGGGGGGGGGTGTTGATTGGTATGCAAACTTTTTTGATATCCCTGTGAAAAAAATATGAGGTCCAGACCCCAGTGGTGGAGCAGCCATGCTCGGC
>NW_023340095.1:3283082-3302916 GCF_004916995.1 Morone saxatilis | reverse complement strand
CGGCAGGGGTGACAGTACTAAAAAGTAAGGTATTCATATGGACACAAATCAGAAGCGCCGGTACTACTGGTGAGGAACCGGTTTGTACTGAACTATCATTGTAGTTGTTGAGGTTTTGTGTAAGAGATGAGAACAAAAAAAAACACATTTCACTAAGATGTCACAACTTATACCAAATAAATATGTTTTGTGGAATTCTGTATGAATCAATAGTGAAAGGCTGCAGTTGGATGATATTGAATTATGGTCATACCAAAGAAAGTAAGATTAAAGTTGCATTAAAGTCAGAGGCCCAAGTCTTTTTCAAGACTTATCGTCAATATTAGGAGTAAATTTATTCACAAACATGAAAAAGTGTATTTGTGCTTCTCCAATCTCAGTGTAACTCCGTCTATTCATGACTCAGCAAAACAAATCTCCCATCTGTAGCCAGAATGCTGCTGCCAGCCTGTTCACACCAGTCTTTTCTACCCTTTAGTGCTTGATTTTGGAGTTGATTTTAGCAACATGCACAGCCTAATCACTGCAAGAGATCTTCTGGCCGGTCCTGTTGCCAGACTACTTGGAAACAACACGATGATGCACACAGCTGTTGCTCCCAGTAACCCAGTGCTCTTAGAGAAAGCATCGGTGGGAACAGCGGATCCTGAGGGCGGTCAGTGACACACCATGAAGGGGGAACTTTTAATTTTCGTCAGATTTTTTCCCATTAAACTGCATTCTCAGAATGTCCGCATCCCACACATTATCATTTTCAGCACATGTACAGAAGTTTGTGTGGGTATTTGCAGTATGTGGTTCAAGGCGAAGGTAAATTGGTGCACAAAAGGTTGCAGTGCGTCAGTGCCGCATTACAAATTCAAGGCTGCAGATGTTACATATATCTGTCCTGTTGCTGGCAGATGGCTAAACGGTTTGAATCAACTGAAAAGGAGAGGTTTCATAATGATGGTAGGAATCATCCATCTTTTTTCAGTACAGACTACCTTACTAAATATGTGTCTACCATTGGAAAGTGTATATTCAGTGTTCAATGGTTCTACATTTGGGGGACATATGCTTATTTGCTTGAGTTAGATGAGATGTCTATCCGTCCAGTAAATACAAGGTTACAGAAGCTAGCAGGCAATCTTGTTTAGCATTAAGATGGGAAGCAAGGGAAACAGCTAGCCTGTTTTTTGAAGTAACACAATCCTCCGACGAGCACCTCTAAAGCTCACTAATTGACAAATTATTTCTTGTTTGATTAATCTGTACAAACACGGATAGAGCGCAGTTTTAGTCTGCTGCGTATTCAGTTAAAATATGCACCAAGTCGTCCAAACTAAACAACAATATCTAATTTTTGTAAATACCCTCCAGGCGCCCTTATTGGCACAAGGACATCATTTTCAGTCTTTTGTCAGCAAAAATATAATGGTTTTTCTGATCCGACACCACTATGGTTAAGGTTTGGTTAGATTTAGGCACAAAAAAGACTTGGTGTCTTTTAACCACGACCACAATTGTTTCCAAATCATAAAACCAACATTAACTGTTGGTATAGGAAACGGGAATCAAATGGTGGTCTCCCATGTCAAAGTCCCACATTTTTGCTCCAGACGGATGCACAGATTCATAATTCCTGCAGCCGCTTTGTAATTTAGCCATAGACTCATGTTGTTGTTGGCCATTTGCTGGAATGACTGATCCTGTCATTTTCCTGGGAGGACAGTTTTGGGTTATATGGGCTAATGAATGGAATTTATAAAAAAAAATTACAGAGCAATTAGAGTGAGGCTGAAGAAGATTCCCACTTCCTCTGTCAGTTTATGTATTAACTTTTCTCAGAATAGTTAACACAAAAACTCCCACAAGAAAGAAAAAAAACGTGACAAGTTTTCCCTCTATGTATGGAACATACACTGTAAAAGACCCATGTGTGCAGCACTAAAACTGTCTCTATAATGAGCCTTTGTCATTTGGTCCAAACAGCTTTCACATAAGAAAAAAATGCAATGACTGCCAGCAGTGCCCAGCTGGATGTGTGAAAGGAAACTTTTCCAGGGTAAGGCCTCCAACGTTTTAAAATGGGGGATTCCCATGAAAGTGTTTTGGCTCTATAATCCACATTAGAGAACATACAAAGAACCTTTGCATGTACATTTGTCTGTTCCAGTGCATAGACTCAATGCACAAATTTAAAAATCGGTGACCACAGCATTACCGCCAATTATTGATGAAACAAGGCTCTGCCTATCATGTGATGCTAGAGCTTGGAAACAGTCAGATTTATGACAAAACCAAAAACCTTTCAGGCATTCATATAAAGAAAATGAAAATAAAAAATAAACTAGACTGGGATAGTGTTTTATTGTGTAGAAAAAAACCTTGTGTGATGGTTTGGGTCTTTGTGCTGGTTTTTAGAGTCCGGGGGGAATGTGACCATTTCCTGCTGTTATGGCTTCATCGCAGCGTTGTATTGAAAACACTTCTTCCTGGTTTCCATTGATTACTGGAGAGGAGGGCCAACAGTCCAATGATAACCCAGGAAGAGATAACCAGCAGGCCTGTTTCAAAGCCAATGCTTATACTAAAAGGGCCTAATCTCACAATAATGGAAAAAGAGAAGGAAACTCCAAAACCACATAATGATGACTGGTCAAGAGAAAAAAATGTCAATATAATTTGTGGTTGAGTTAAATTCTTTCACTCGTTCTTTCTAATCGTTTGGTTCACATTTTGGGGTCCAGTTTAAACTAGTTTAAACCAGGTCGTGACTTCTGTCCCATGGGATCCTTATTTCTACAGAACATTAGGCTTTCCACGTACCACCATTATGACAAACAGTAGCATCAACTGACCATATTTAGCTATACGGACAGCTCACACAGGAGGCAGGTTTATTCCTAACAAGATGATTTATTGTTGACTGTTCTTGTTAAACCGGTTCAAGAACCAGAGTTAATTTGGTGGAAATCAGGTCCTTCTAGTCCACACTTCTCTTCCTAAAGTCATAGTTCCTGTTTGGAGCCACGATTGCGGTGTTTTTGGATGTATGCATGTTCTACATACATGAACATAACTATGTAGCGGGCTGACATTGAAATAAAATATTACAGGAAATGCAAAACCTATTTTAAATGGCAAGTATTTTCATTTGAAATTTGATTGTGTTATTTTGATTAATTTATTAAATTTTAAAAACTTATTACTTTGCATACCACTAGAAGGCAGCTCGCATACCACCAGTGGTACACAAACCATAGTTTGAGAACCAGCGGATTACAGCCACTAGCAGTGCCTCATGTGTGTTCTGTGTTTATTACCAGATGGATAAAGGTTTCCTGTGCCCCCTGTAGAGCATAGAGAAAGGCTGAGCTGATGTAGTATTATGTACTGTGTAGCTGCTGGTTGTGACCTTATTGGGCACTTCCTCAGCTGTGGCTGGCTCGGGAAAAAGTATATATCATTGCAGATAACCAGCAGAGGCAGTTAACCTAGCTCTCTCTCTCAGACCGGCTGACTGAAACAGCCTGTAGCTGTGATTACAAACCTTGGATGACAGAGCTTTGGCTGTTGCTGTTGCTGTGATTGTGGCTGTAGCTATGGCTGCACTTTGGTTGTTATGATTATGGCTGTGACACATTAGTTTATAATGAGTGTAACACTAACTACACACTGGGGCTGTGTGTGTGCAGTGAACTGACATGGTTGTGTTGGCTGAGCGCTGTATTGAAGCTACTGTATTCCCGAACTCCCGTGGTGTATTCGTAACACATCTGTCATATCTGATAGAAGCACAGCGTTCGAATCCCGTGTGGCTTAACAATGCTTTCTTGGCGAATGGTAATAGGAGCAGTAAATCTGTCACAGTTCAGCTACTGTATATCCAGAGCATCATAGATTCAACCACAAACACAGCCATAGGAACAAAGCAGCACAGCCAGTGGCTTTAAACTGTTGGAGGTCGGCCTTTTAAAAGAAGTATTGAGCAATAAATGAATCATCGAGTGTCACATCGTCTCTTCTTTCTGTAGTATTTTCAAAATGTTCCCCTAAACTGTATTAAAACTGGGCTGGACCAACACATTTACTGTTACCATGGATCTGGAGGAAAGCAAAAAATATTGGAATGCAATGCCAAACTTAATGCGAGGGAATGCAGAAGGTATTGCAACATCTGGACACATTGTTGTTGTTAACTGATCACTGCCCCTCTAAGAGATCACTTGTAAACTTAACATCTCTATTGTATGTCAGTTAGTTTTGTAGTGAAGCTCCTTATTTTTTAGCCACACCAGCATCATGGCTCTAAGGTAACGTCTGTCGGACCACGACAACTTGAATCTTTATCCAGGCATTTGTGTTCCCCAAACTGAAGACCTCGGTTTAATGGATTGTCATAATCTCTTCTTTTTTAACCTGGCGCCCTTATCAGGAATAAATTTAATGGAAAATGGTAATCTACCTGCTAAAAATCAGCATATTAGCCTTGCTGTTGTTCGCATGCTGGCATTAGCATGAGGCACTAGCATGGCTGTAGATGAACAAAACACGGAAGCACTTTTTCCATCAGTCACTCCTATTATACATAATGTGTGTGTGTGTGTGTGTGAGTTTGAATGGTCCCCATATTTTTTTTATTCACTAATTTTTTGTTTGCCATCTTATCTGTGCATATGCCGGATACAACAGTGTTTGCACACACACATCAGAGGTTGTGGTTATAATTCATTGTTTGCTCACACATTTAGCTCTTTATTACAAGTGGATGAAGGAAACAGGATGTGAAGGAAACAGGATGTGAAGACAAACATGTACAATAAGAAGAAGAGACAAACATCCATCACTGAGACATTTTTATTTCAGTCTTACAAAATAAATACCTCCAAATTTAAAAATTGTGTGTGAAGTCTCTGGTGGGTATTATTTTCAAGCCAGCACAGGGAGAGTCAAAATCAAACATGCAAACCTGTTGATCATGCTGTCCAGGATTTTTATACACACTAGCTTGTTTGCACTGGGTGTTAGCCAAGATAAAACGGGAGGAATTTAATGCTAACACACACAGTGGACGATAACTGCAGGAACTGACTGTGCTGGAGCCAAACCTTTGTTGTAGTGTTTTTCTCATCAAATTCAAAGACTATTTGAAGTTCTTGATATTTTAGGGGGATTTACAGCAAGACCAGCAGGCTTTAAATGTCATTTTTAAGATGTATTCAGAAAAATCTGTAATATGCTGTCACACAACCTGCTGTGACTGACTTAAATGTAACTATCAGAAACTCCACAGGGTACCTTGAAAAAATACATCACTGATAATGTCATCAATATGAGCTCATGTGCAGTTAAGTTACGGGACACTTGTTCAGCAGTGTGTGTCATAATTTAAAACATATTCCACACACATTATAACAAACTTTACAAACTTCCATGTATTCAATGTATTGCACATATTTTAACCCTTTTACAATAATGGTTTGTGGAATACATATTAGTCATTTAAAAAATCATAATTAAAAAAGATTAAAATCTATTATTAAGAAAAGTTATGGTTATGTATGGAACATACACATTGTACATTGAGGTAAATCTTCCTCAAAAATATAATTAAAGTAACAGTTTTTTACCCAGGTTTAGGATTTATTGCATCTCCGTAACCCATTGAATTATGGACTTCATGTAAGCAAATAAAGATATGTTTACATTCAGTGTTTCTCACCAAAAAACTACCACTAATTGTCGATCATTAGAGTAAAACCATCACCACGTGCACAATACAAACAAACTGTGATTTGCTCAATAGCACCCCTAGTGGTCAAAAACTACTATAGGGTTTCTTTAAGTTAGATGTACAATATGTGCGCACTTGATGAAGAGATAAGACGGTGGAGAACAGGAGTGATCTTTCTCACTCTGCCAATACACCAAACATTTGTCCGAGCAGGATGTCAACACTTAAATTAAAGGTTTAAAAAAGGTCATTCGGTATCCAGGACACCGGATTCATTCACCAGAATGTAACTAACTTACTAAAATGTGTAAAAAAAAAAAAAAGGAAAAAATCTGTGTGACTAAGCTCTTCCAAAGACTATTTTCATGTTTGTTTACTTCACGGGCAGATGACAGGGCCTGGTGGTTGAGCAAACAAGAAAATTGGATTGCTGGACAGGACACATGGCCCAATTCAACCTCTTGGAAAACATAAACCAGTGAAGGAAGAAATGGGAGCGGATCCTCATGTTTGTGAGAGGAGAATGAGATAAGTAAATTAACAAAGATGGTCTAATTTCAGCAATTTTGATTATTAAATTTGATTAGTTTCTGAGTGTATGTTTCTGTCACAATCGATGGGGAGTTTCTCACTCGTTTCAACTCATTCACATCACATTAGAGTAATTGTGATGATCTCGACACATTTTCGACACACTTGCAATTTCGTCTTCCAAGTTGTAATTTCATGTGTAAATGTTTGTCTTTATCATTGGAACCTGATTATTCTCCGTAAAGAAAACCTGACCCACCCACTGTGCAAATAAGTCTTACAACTATATTCGTACCCTTAAACCAACATTGCATCAAATACTGACAGAGATACAAAGGTTTTAATAGGCTTTGCATTCCTTTGCTGTACTGTTTTTTTTTTTGCAACATGTTATTCAGTCCAGTTTTAATTTGTCTACCTTCTCATGACACTTTCCATATAGATTCTCCTGATAAAATCCCTGGCATGAATGCAACAAATCAACCATAACAAGATCTCACTTGTCAGTTAATATCTGAGGTCATGCATCACCACTCTCTCCTATAAAATCTACAGATCCATGACATGTGACTGGGGACTTAAGCCCAACTGGCCTCTACCTAACCTCATGATCATTGCACACTTGAATACTGTCCAAGCAACGAAATGCCCAAAATGATTCCTATCTAATTTATTTACCATTAATCAGGTATTTCCTGACATAAATGCAAACCAAAAGGGGTTCTAATGTGTTTAATACTGTACCAGTGCCAAGGGGGTCAGGTGGGCCAAAGCACAAAGCTGGACCCTTTGAAGTAAGTCAAGGAAGTCAAGGAAGGCGGAGAGGAGGTTTGTCTCCCTGCCTGACTCATGGTTAACTAGACATGTGATTAGCATTGCTGTCTGCTACTTAGTTGGCCCTGCAGTCAGCCTGGTCTGCCCTCAGAGGAAATACTGCCTGCGGGCTACTCTGTCAACACCAAGGTAAGTTTTATTTATGTATACTGACCTCCTTGTGATGTTAAGAGGAATGAATGATGCTAATGCCCACATGTGTTCGTATCTCAGAGATGCTACTATAAATTTAAACCCGTTGTTGCGTCTTTTTTTTATACTTGTGATACTTAAACTTATCAGCTGGCAACAGTGTTTTTGGCTCCTTTCATTGGACCAAACTCATGTCTGAAACTAAATCTACTGAAAGGTAACCAAGGTTGCCACATTTAAAATAAGTATAATATAGTATAATGTATTCTTTATCTGTATTGTTCTTATGCTGGTAAAACTATTCCAGGTTTGTGTGCGCCCACACCTGTTATCATGCCAAACCTTCCTTTTTGCAAACACAAGGAGTCCTTCAAATGTGCCCTGCAGCGAATTTAATGCTGTTAATCCTTTGTAGACCTCATGGTAAACAATTTCAATGGCTAATGAATAAAGACTGAAATATTAATATAGTAAGGAATATAATAGTTAGTGTGTGCATGTTTTCATAATCTTCCTCTAATACAACAAAGATACTAAGTTGGTCACACCCGCTAAGCAAATACACACAGGGCTTTTATATGCTGCTTGGCTATTCAATGAAGAATTTAACTTGTGTGCAAACTATATCATGGCTTTTAGGGGAGCTTAATGTTTTGACTGTGGAAATGAATAATGGCAATTTGGTACAGATCAGGAAAGTTTGTTTGTTTTTTCTGATCTTTTCTTAACTGACGTTCCTTAACTTAAAGTAAATAAAGTCAATGATATTGAGCCACCACGCTTCAATGTTGATGGCAAGAATATCATGCATGACGGTATCTTTATTAAAGTGAATTGTTGATGAATCATCCTAATGCATGAATCATGCATCAATAATAGCCTTATTCCATGCATGATTTGGAAGATATAAAAAAAGTACCATATCATATTGTCCATAGTAAGTCTTATTAAGCTTCCCCTGGCTCCCCTGTAGTTCACACCCTGCTTTAACTGTGGGAAGGTCGTAAGCAGTATCTTACACAGCTGGCTGAGTACAATGTTCGACTCAGATTGTTCTAGCATTTAGATGTGACTTATATCTCTGTTAAACTTGCATGCTTGTTTTTACCATTAGTGCCCACTTGCAGAAGCAGAAATTAGATTAGGCTTCTTTTTTTTTTTTACATAACACAATTATGTGATGTTCTTGAGCATTCCTCCTGTCCTCCCTGATTATCTAGTGTTTACATGCAATTCAGTGGTATTAGATTGTGTGTGTGAAGGTCTGCGTGTACATGTGTGCATCGCTCTGTCGGCCTGAGAGATACCTCATCCTCTACGACCAATTCATTATAAAACTGGACCATGTGAAATATTTGGGCAGGCTCCATTTAACAGACTTGATTAAAATCTCTGAGCAATGTGATGGTTGAACGGTGCCAAACCTCCCCAGATCACAGGACAGATGCATGTGACAGAGATGTTTTAAGCACCTAATCGAGAGCAATACTCCAAGTCACTGACCCTTGATCGATACTATTATTCTGGTCTGCTGTTTTTGGCGAAAGAGCAAGAAAAACATCTGTAACCTTTGAATTGTAATTTCGGTTAGGCTTAAGTTAAAGGTTAATTAACTTTTAGTGAAGTTAGTGTTACAGTCTGTCAAGGAAGGAAAAAGAGAAGACAGAAACTATTTTCTAGCTGTTGAGCATTAAAGAACGGAGATATTAGAAGAGCCATAATGTCCGAAATGCGGAAGTTGTCAAGAAGACTCACAATCCATATTGAGGTTTTAAAGTTGGTTGCTGTAATCTTGCCAATAATAGCCACAAAGTTATCCACATGACTTTGCAGTGAAAGATAGGGCACAAAATCCACAGTCACAGCCCAACCCCTCGTTCTGTGCAAAATACATTCTAAAGCCAAAGCTAATAAGAGGCTTCAGCAGCTGAGTTGGCCAATTAAGTGGGGATCTTCCATATTTACAGTGTTTATAGTATGAGATTCCCTTTGCATGTTTCCATGGACAGTGTTTCCTACTTTGCATGTAGGGTTTTTTACCAAGGCACAACACCAGCAATGTACACACTACAGCTAGGAGACCTATCTTTTAATGAATATATAGGCATGAGCAAATGTCTTGACCAGACTTTTAATTTTACAGTGTTATGTTTGCAACAAAGTGAAATAAAGAGCAACGTGCAGCAGATGTAAACAGGGCCTTTATCCACTGTTGTGGTGCAATGTTTAAGAGGTCAGTGAAACACTTATGGTTTAGAAACTTGTGTTTCAAATTCATTCCCTTTGCTCCCACCAATGAGTAGCAGGGACATTCACGTGCAAACTTCACGCAGGAAATCTGTTTCCAACCTGGCACGTGAATTTGTACCGTGAACGAGACGTGACCAACTGATTGAACACTCATGTCGAGTTGTTTACTTTAACACTAATGTTGCATTGAATCGCTGGCGGTGCAACACTGATTGATTATTTGGAAAAAGAATGCAAGTGACCTAATTTTATAATTTGTAGTGATCATGCAACATCTTTACTCTCACTTTTTTAACACTATTAATGCTGACTAATAGCTTAACCTTGCCTGATTTACAACCGACTAATCGTATTTTTTCTTTTTACTGTAGCAGCACCAGGCGGCCTGCCAGCTCACAGGCATCAGATTCACAATTATGCCTGGCACAACAACAGGCAAGAAGCTGGATCTTTCCAAGCTCACAGATGAGGAGGCCAAGCATGTTTGGGCAGTCGTCCAACGAGATTTTGACCTGAGGAAGAAGGAGGAAGACAGACTTGGGTAAGTTAAAAAGATCATGTTAAGTTTCCATTTGATAAAGATCTGTCTCTCAGTGATCCCATAGAAAGATACCCCTTTGGATGTGTATGGCTTCAGGATTAACCTCACTATGGTTGTGCAATCCCACAATAACCCCCAAAACCCCTGAAAACCCCTGAATTCTTTAGGGGTTTGGTATTTATAAAACACAAGTAGTAATGGTGTCTGTAATTAAAATGAACCCTATTACAGTATTCCAATACAGACAAACAAAAAATAAGCAGACAAATAATGAATAATCATGAATTCAGAATTATAAATCTAAGACTAGTATAAGATTATACTAAAAAAAAAGTAAAAAAATGTAGTGTTTTTATTTTCTGCTCCAAATGTCAGCTACAAGGCATGTGACTCACAGCACGTAACTTATGTAAGTTTTGTTTTCATATGGGACAGAAACCCAGGTTTACTGGTTGAAAATCCACCCAAAATGGACTTAATCGCTCTTTTTACTGTTACCAGACACAAATGGGTTTACATCAAAGCCCAGTGTGTCTCATACAGAAGGGTACTCTGTGTATCTATATGAGACACTGAGGAGGGTTACAAAGTGTCGGTAATTGAAAAGAATTGAGAATTTGTGATTTCTTCTCTCACACAACTCACAAATAGATCAGTAAATTGGACACTAGAGACAAACAAAAATCACTTTTGAATAGAAACACTGTCCAGTATTTGTTTCACATGGTGGTTCATTGCTCTTATATCGTATTATAACGTCAGCGTAAACACACATATCGCAGTGAGCCAGTAATCACATATCCTGTTCTCAAACCGTGTAATGCGAGATAACTGGTTGTCTGCTGGGTTTCTTTATTGAGGGAAGATGGCTGGTCTTGTTTAAATTTCGTAAGGCAGAAATACAGTAAAATGCTGCGCTGTATTTCTGAAGGCTGCTCTAACTTTGTTGAGCTGTGCGTCATCATGATTCAGTCATTTGCTCCTAACTCACTGAGCTACTGCTCACATGTCTCCTTGGCAATAGTGAGTGATGGATGGTTTAGATATCAGGCTGTGGGAGGAAGAGGTTTAGAGGGAATTTCCCCTCTCTCTTGGATGTGGGATGACCTCTGCACAGCAGCAGCAGCAGCAGTCCTCTTGGAGAGTAAGGATAGTCCACAAAATGAAGAAAACATTCACTTATACATTCTTTCACCTGCTATTTGTATCTTTAAACCTTTGTTGAAAGCCTAAAGCTACAAAAGTCGTGATGTGTGAAAGCTTACCCTAAGGGCTGTGTTGACACTGCAGGCGGTGACTCAGATCAGTTTTTTTCATGACAGTTTGAACAGAATAAATCACATATAATCTGATCATGTGGTCCAAATCAGAGACTGTCACAACACAGGAAAATCAGGATTGGACCCAAATGCAAGACAGCACTGGAAGCAGGAAGATTTAGTTGATTTAATATAATATTTCCACAAACAAGCAGGTCTACATGCAGGTAAACAGATCGAAGAAATGCAAAAGCAAAAAATCTAACAAGGGAACTCAGAGCAGAGACAAAACCAGGAACAAAAACAAGACACAGCTGAGGGGAATGATAACGATGATTGCTTAGCGGGTGTGACCACTCAGGGTGGGGCAGATAATCTAAACAGACAAAGACAGCAAATGAGTGTAAACAAGACACAAGAGGAGGAGAATTACAAAATAAAACAGGAAATAACTCAAAGAAAATCCCAAACCATGACTGTTTTTTTTTACAATGTGACCCCAGTGTGAACAGTCATATTAGAATTCATGTGACCTTTATGTCACTCTGGATTTATTTGGGTCACTTCAGGTCACTGTGACCTGTTCACACTGGAATGTCATATGGGCCAAACAAAACAACAACCAAAAGGTTTATACACAGTATTTATAATTTCAATTATTCACTGAAACCACCCACACATCATCCACCCCCCAGATTACACATGGCAGCGTCGTTACATATTGCCCGGAAAACCTGGAATACCTGCTTAAGTTTCCTCCGTATCAGTTCATTTGATTAAACACAACACGTATATCAGAACAGGCACCACATGGGCATAAACTGAAAGAATGAAGGTATTAAAGCTAAATTTGTTGTCTACAAGACAACAGGAACCGCTTTACAGTAAAGCCTTTCTCCTTTCACTTTATATGACCCTTCAGAGCATATCACCAAACACATTTGCAAGTGATCAGATCAAATGATCCCCAGGAGCTCCTGGTGTGTTCAACTTCACTTATTGTATTACAAGTTGTAACCTCTTGATGTACACACCCATAGTCCACACACACAGGTGTTTCCAGTGAAGGAGTGTGCGTGGGGGTAAAAGCTGTTCGTGATTAATCTTGAGTTTGGCGACGTCACACAGTTTCCATATAGCTCCACCTACTTCCACCTGACTGGAGGTAGTGATTGGAAACACCTGTGTGGGGTTGCAGGGCCTTTAAAAAACAAGTGAACTAAAGTCTATCTTGATGTGATCTGGCTCTTTTTATTACTCATGTGGAGGGGTTTTTTCCTACGATGGCTATCTCAGACAAATTGATTTCCTACTTATTCGTACAGCTTTCTGATCTCCAGGAATAAAATACTTCAGTTTATATTTCTCAGTGTTGTTTCTGGGCTGGATATCTCGTCTGAGCCACTTTGAAATGTTCCAGACTTTAAGACAATTTTTGAATGCATTCACAAGATTTCCTGTTGTTCCTTATTTTTCCCCTCCTCTGTTAGACATTGTGCTTTTGTGCATAATAAAATGGTCCTTTTACAATGATTTAATCGCACTGGAACCTTCTTGTCTCCAGCCTGGATTTCCCCAAAGCAGCAATAAATGGGGGAAGTCTGATTTTTGTCAACGTACATTTTCATACATGCTGTTTATTCTTGAAGATTCCTCACTCCAGAGGCAGGTATGTCTGTGTTTGTGAGTCTCCTTCGGGACTACACTTTCCTTCTTCAGTTTCAGCTATTTAGCTTGCGTTCCCTGCCAAGGTTCTTCTTCAGCTATTTGTTTTCCGTTCAAATGAGCTGTTGTTTTCATGCATGGCCTCTGCAATCTATAAATAGGTGCTGATCTTCATGTGGTTTACATATAAAACTGTCACGACTAAATCTTGTAAAACCACATATGTTGGATTATAGAATGGAATATCTTATTCTGGCGAGGATTTAGTGTTTGTTTTGCTTCACCAAGTCCACCACAACAACAAAGACATCATTTAACTTCAAAAAAAGGGATTTTTAAGTTTGTTTAGTCATAATTTTCCGTTGGTGTATTCATTTTAAAGTCAAAAATGTAATGACATGAAATCTGTGATACATTAATATTAAAATACTTTCTAATTAGGCTACTTCCTGTTGAGTTTGGACTTACTTTCATCAGATCAGGTGATCAACTGAATGCTAATGTTGCTCTGTTTCCAGTGTATATAGGCAATTATTTGCTTGCACATTCGCTACATCAAGTTTAAAAAGTGATAATATGTCAGTGTTGTGTTTCCACTCCCCGCAAATGGCAAAAAAGGACAGAGGGAGAGATTTAATGCTGTTTGAAAGTGTTCTGGACTTGAGCATAGTTTTAACTGTGTAGCTTAGTTTCCTGCACAGAGATAAAAATAACCTGTCTTTAATTTGAAGACAGAAACCCAAATTAAGTTAAGCTGCAACAGATTTATAACTGTGAGAAGTTTGTTAGTAAGGTCTAAATTTGGATGGGTTCACAAATGAGTCATATGAGCAAAGGCTCATTTTAAAGAACATAAAAGCATAACAGCCCTTTGAGGAAGAATCAAAAACTATCCTAATATCCCAAATGCATTTCCTCATTGATTGACTGTTTGTTGTCTTAAGCAAAATGGAAACGCATCTACATACAAATTGAATGTGCTGCTGCTGGGTCTCTCACTGGAAAGCATTATGTCTTAGCCCTAATCGTCTGTGTGTGTGTGTGTGTGTGTGTGTGTGTGTCTGTGCCAGAGTGTGTGTGAGAGTCCCTCTTTTTATTTCTCTCTCATTCTCACTTTGAATCGCCCCTTGAAGTATAGGGTGACAGAATTGATTTAAGAGAGAGAAAAAGAGGAGAATATGAGGTTTTGATGTGGAGATGGAAGATTGAGAGATAAGCACACCGGCTCAAACGCGGATAAGAACGTCTGAAACTGGAAGTTCATTTAAACTAGAGAGTGTTTGATTTGTGCGGACAGGCATGGCGAGAAGATCGCCATGTATGGGAACACTCAGTTACTTTGCTCTTCATTGCTGTCTGTGTCTAAGTGAACGTCTGGCTGCCGCACCCGGATTCCTGAGCTCTGCCAGTTAAGCAAATACTCTGCAGTACCTGCTTTTAATCAAATACTGAGGAAAAGGGAGGATTCAGAGAACATACTTAAGGGTGTTACTTGGTAAAAACTACAGAGAAAATGTACATGGTCATATCAGCTATTTATAGTGTAAAGCTTAGTTTTATGACCTTCACGTTTTGCAGCAGGAAAGGAAGTGAGAGAATATAATCATTTAATTGTTGCATTGTAGTTCCCTGATCTCTTTGAAAAAGTGCTGTTGTGATGAAAATTGAATATAATATTCATAAGTATGTTTTCGTAGTTTCTCCTACTAACAGAGGAAGGGGAGGCGAGTGGTATTCAGCTGGCTACAACCTGCAATCTCACCAGTAGATGCCACTAAATCTTACTGGACCTTTCAAGGTGTCCTGTGGAGTTTTCTTCTAAATAACCAAGAATTATTTTTACATTACAAGTGTTGAATTCATTTTTTACATCGTGCAATATTTAAAAACAAATAGTTCTTAAAGATTTTTAAATCCAGCTGTTTTTACATCCATGTTTACTTGCTTGCAGTAAAATAGTGTGAAACCAGTGGCAGGACAATGTGTGTGAATCGGTGTGTGTACCATGTGTTTCCTCATGCACAAACACAACATCTCCTGTACAGATATTTAAGGGAAGAACAATTAATTCAAGAAGAATAACTAAATAATGATCTTATGGGATCTAATTAAAATTTTGATAGATAAAATAATAAGGAGATCAGGTCGCTGGGGAAGGAGGGATGGGGGTCAAATGAATGGATGGGAAGGGAGGGAGTAAAGAAGGATTTAAAAAGGTTTAAGTTACTAGGATTGTAGGACATTCAGATGGAGGTCATTTTCATTTCAGGGGGGTTTCTTTTCTATATTATAGTATGATATATTCTTGTATGTATTTTTTTCCTTCTTTATCCCTTACACTATTTATTATTATATTTATTTATTTAGATATGTGATATGTACTCCATAATGAATGTGGTAGTTGAGAAAGCCAAACCAATAAAATACATTTGTCAAAAAAACACAACACAACAGGGACCCCTCTCTTTTACAATGGTTCATAAAAGCATTTAAACATTGCCAGGAAGAAATCCTCTGCTGCACATAAGTGTCTTCATATTTACAGATAGAAATATGAGGGACAGCAGTCTACAAATAAAGGGGTTGACAAACCAACAGGGAATTATCACACAAATCTGCAGTTTCACTCTACAGAGCATTTTAGCGTCTTTCAGCTCATTGTTTCTGTTTCATGGCCCACAGCTTTACTGCTTTGCATCAGTCTCATTGCTCTCGTCAGCATCATTTCCAGCAGCAGGCAGCTGTTTCCAGTAAAAAAAAAAAAGCTCTGATGACTCTGCATTGTCTCTACTACCCAAAACAGCAGACGGAGACAGTTAGCAATTAGCTGTTGAACATAGTGTGGCATTTGGCAGCTAAAGAGCCACATATTTCACTCAGAAGTGGATGGAGACCAAAACAGAGCTAAGAAGAAGAGTTAGTATTGGACTTGCATTCATAGCTTTTAACACTACTTTGCACTACATTTCCCCAGTGCTGCTGTGTTAACTTTAATTTCTCCCATGGGGGATCAATAAAGAAACATCATATATTAAAAACCCAGATCCAAGTAAATGCTAATATGGCCCTGTGTCTGGTGGATATGTAACTTTCTGAACAAAATTCTGTCTTTTTATTAATTCTGCTTTAATGTTGTTATTGTATTATATTATATTGTGTTTATGTTGAGTGCAAAACAGTAAAGCAACAATCTAATCAACAAAATCTAAAATATTCCAGAGCTTTCAGTCACATCTCAAAAACCCTAAACCCCCCCTCACTCTTGGGAAGCCACTCGATATTTGAACTTGCCAGCCATGTATCAGTGCTTGGAAGGCTTGGTTGTTGCCTACAGCACCCATCTTATTTGAATCATAGAAGGCAATCTTGTTTACCAGCTCTGTGGGATTTGATGTTTCAGAGGAGGGAAGATTTAACAGATATTACTTTTAAATCACATCGCTAATGGCCAGCAGCTGTATCTGCAAAAGGTTATGGGATAATCCCGATGATCTGGGCTATGATTTAAAATAAAAAAAGCTTTAATAAACAATAAGCATCCTCTCATCCTCGGTGGACTCCACCCACTCTGTGTGACATTTGGGATTTGTTATCTGAATTTTTCCTTTCCGCTACTGTCAGCATCTCGGAGTGCTGAGTGAGGATGTTGCTTTTCCAACAATCAGCACAAGTTTGCCTCAAACTTTGTTGAAGAGAATGGTCTGACTCAAAGTAATGAAGTCATTCATGACACATGTGTGAGGAGCCGCCAAGTCACACAGGGGAGAGGAAAGATGTGTTTGTTTGAACAGGATTTGGCTTTTCTTTTTGAAGTCTCTGAGTGGAACTTGACTGAGGTTATTGCAGCGCTTACTGCCTCGTGCAGGTATAATTAGTAGCCGAGTATTTTCTAATGTTTTCATTGAGCGCAATTTCAGTCATTCCTGCAAGATGTTGCTAAAATTAATGCAGTGAGAATATTTGAAGAGAGTCATTTCTCTCTCTGCTGAATAAATGTTTGGATGGATGTTTTTTGCTACTTAAAATGAACTTGTTCCTGACCAAAAGTAAAATGTGACTTTAAGGTGTGTTACTAAATACCCATCATTAGCGAAAACTCGAGTAGAATCTTGTCTGCCACCAACCCATCACACAGTGCTCGTTTTTATACTGTGTAATAGAACCAGGGCGACCTCTTTTTTTCCGTCTATAATATGAAGCTTAACAAAACTAGTATTTATTTAACTTTGGGTGATGCCATTTACCCTGAGACACTGGAACAAACAAAGCTTTTTGGAAAATCAATAATGCAGTCCCTCAACTGGAAACAAAATTAGAGAAAAAGGCCTGCAGGTATTTACATACTATACACTCAATACTTGAGTGATAAATAAAAATGATCTCATTATAACACACCCAGTAGTGAGTATGCCCCAAATGTTTTTTTAAAGTGCCCCATCCAGCAAAACACCCTAGTGACATGCAAGATTACGCTTGCATATGTATTTCACCCAAAATGGGCCACTAGTTTTTACACATTGTTGTTTAACTTCTGCTGATTGCCTTCAGGGAGTAATGATAATTATGAAATTAACATTAAACACAGAAGAGGTGTAGATCTTGCAACTAATACTGGCCCACAGAGGAGTGAGACAACTACATAATAATGCATTTTCTGTGTATTCTTTATTCCACTCATGAAAACTGGACAGCTATGCCTCAGCTATGCAGACTGTAAATAAGTAGATACCCACCTGCACTAAACCACTAAACACGACCATTCTTCAACAGATTGTTCAGTCAAACATTTTACTGACAGTATTATGAATGCTTCGGCAATTAAGATCTAAATCATGGGGCCAACAGTAAAGCTGTATCTTGTCAATCTTAATTTGTTTTTCTTATTTGCAACCGTCGCACTAAATGTTTCCTGGAGAAGTTCAGCAATTTTTTCTGCCTTTACTGACTTTTCCATGTAACAAGGCTGACATAATATTTACACAAAGTTGCCAAAATGAAGCCATGTGTTGCCATCCGTGTGCTGACAACCCATCTCTTCACTCATAATTGTCAGCCAGCATTTTGACTCATAAATTCTCTGTATAATGAAATGGTATAACTTTTGTTTTTTTAGCTGCAAAAACACAAAGTGGGTAACAAATTAGAAATACCTTCAAATGTATTCCATGACAGCTCAACAGTCAGTCAGCCTTTTCGGTAAAATGTGCTCATTTGCTTTGTTTCTGAGAGTGAGATGAGTAGTGTAGGACATGCTTAGCTTAGCTTAGCACAAATACTGGAGCCAGGGAGAAACAGCCAACCTGGCTGTGTTCAAAGTTCAAACATACAGCTACCAACAACTCTAAAGCTGTCTTATTTTATGTACAAAGGCATGAAATGTAAAAATGACCATTTCTAATTTATGTTATGTTTTCGACTTATTTCTTGGCAAACGAGTGTATCCGTGTGCTCAGTATTTCTGTGTGGCCTGTCAAGCTATAGGGCAGAATGGCAGGTAAAGTGAGCACAAGTTTTGGTCTTAGTGCTGGCATGATGGTACCAAATTTGGCTGAATTCCATCAAAACAGTCAAGCCAGTGTCCAAAAAAAAATTTCCTGCTCCAAGATGTACATTAAAAAATGTCTACTGCAGTATTATACACAAGATAATAGTTAGCAGTAGACTTACAGTAATCAACCCTGCGTCAATGTCAAATACAGACCTTGGTTAAATAATTATCAGTGTTTGTTTAACCTGCCCAGCATACCAGATGGTGATGTTGGCACAATGAACCATGTACAAGGCCTATCAGAAAGTCAGTATAAGTAGTATAAATTTTCTGTGATGATGTATCGATCCCTAAAGCAAAAAGTAGTTTTTTTCACTTGCTGAGTTCAAGACATTAACCTGTGACTCAATGATACATTAAGTAATTTTCCTTCAAGAAACACACTAATCTCTTATACTGTTTGTAGTGAACAGCTGGGGTTTGTGTCATCTTTTACTGCCCCATCATGTTTTTCCATGATTTTTAGCATATGGTCTTTACAAATGCATGAAAACAGTAAATTATGACATGTTTATGACCCTAGGTTACATAGTGTCATACAGTAGATTTGGTTTGCCATTTCTATAGCTTTTACTATTGATATGATACCAAATGTGAAAGAGTTTTTAATGTTGTTCTTTTACTTTTGTTAATTGGTAGTTAACACAGAATATTTTCATGTTTTCACACATATTTCCAACCTTGTCTTTTTCAGGGAGCTAAAGACCAAGATTGAAAAAGAAGACACCAAAAGAGAGCTGTTGGGCAACCAGACCAGCCTGGCGGAGTCGCACTGTATTCGATGTCTTGAGCCCTTCAAGTTCCTGGTCAACAGCAAGCGTCAGTGTCTGGACTGCCAGCTCTACATCTGCAAGTCCTGCAGCCGCTACAACAAGAAGGAGCATGGCTGGGTGTGTGATCCCTGTCGCATGGCCAGGTAGGAAATGACAAATTAAAAAAAAAATAAACCTGTAGTAGGTTCAAAGTGAGGGCAGTAACGTGGTCAAAGGGTGAAAAATCTGTGTCTCTTTCAGAGATCCATTTACAAAGTGTCAGGTTCTCTTTAGAAACAATTTTTTTTTTTCAAGAGGTACATTTCAGAGCATATTTGCTTAATCAGTAGGGGTTTGGCACTGGCCTGTTTTCCCATATTTAAATTGATTGAGTCTGGCAAGGCTCCCAAACATTGCTTACTGATGACGTCACACATTATTATTATATTGACAGTTACTAAGCCATTTTTTTCCCTTTATTCTACCCTCACTTCATTTCCAATCTTATCATTTCTGTAAAGGCTATTTGCATCTTGCCAGCCAGTCTTGACGTACAGCTATTCAGTACAGTTCTACAGTTAACACTAAACACGCAAATCAGAG
>NW_023340095.1:3262164-3283055 GCF_004916995.1 Morone saxatilis | reverse complement strand
GAGACAGACAGTCGAATGAGTCATTTACTCAGTCAAACTTTTTGCTAGCTTGGTAGCTTGCCATGCATCACAGGAAGGCTTGCTTACTTCACTGCAACTGCGTTCAGTGCGAGGCCATGCCACATAATTCAACCCCATTTGCACATCAGGGAAGCACATGTAAGGTCCTTACCCCAAGGATGCCCCAAATCATTTTTTCTTTTTCAGTATACTTGAAACATGCATTCAGATTCAAGTTGTAATCAATGTGGTTCTACACAGTGGTGATGCTGCCTTTGCTGTGGCTTTTGAACTTTATTATTTATCTCTGTTGACCTGCTTGTGATGCTAAAGGTATGCAAATTACTTTTGAATGTTTGGCCTATTTCCCCAGTGTTCCCAATTTCTTTCTCTTTTACTGTAATCAGAAGTCAATAAAATAACGAAGGGTCTGTTTTAAAGCTACTGATAAAAGTTTGATGTTAGAAATTAGCTTAATAAAATCCAGGTTTTGAATGCAGATGTCTTAGTTTGAACACCTGGATGGTCAGTGATCTGTTTTTGAGCATAAAAAAAGCACTTAATACATTTGTAAGCTTATGGCAGCTAGTGGACGAATACTTTGGTTTGGTAGCTCAACTGAGGGCTGAATAAATGTGCAGTATGTGAGTTATGTCTTTCTGAAACAGCCCAAACATGCTCAGTTGTGGAACATGAATATCACATATTAGCTACACACAACTCATTATGAATTCCTTCAGCTCTCCTGGTCCCTGTGGACATTCATTTAGCTAATTATCTTGACCAGAGAGACCCATACATACTGAGGGGTTAAAGGTTCAGTGACTTGCTCAGGCTTTGACTGCACACACAGCATTTGATGGACGTTTTGGCAGTTACTGGTCAAGTTTTTTTTGTTAGCAGCAGTAGAATTTAATACAACCAACTCGTTCCAGCTCCATATGTTGCCATTATACGATTGTTTGCTCAGATGAGGCAGAACACTGAAAAGCCCTTCCACTGAACTCAACCAGTGTCTGGAAAATATCATGCTATGCATCTCATGCTTAAACCCCACAATTTATTTTTTTCAGCATAGCAGTCAGTAATTTCTTGCTTTGTGTGACAAAAGAGGCATATTCAGTCTTTACTGTTTGTATTTTGTGTGATTATTTGTGACAGATCTGATCCTCCATTTTCTTTTAACAGGGTGCTCAAGATCGGTACATTGGAGTGGTACCATGAAAACGTCCGTGCCCGCTTCAAACGCTTCGGCAGCGCCAAGGTGATGCGATCGCTCTTCAAGAGGTTGAGCGGAGAAAGCAGTTGCTCTCAGAATGACCTTGAAGGTGAGCAGTTCAATTTATGTATCAAGATGCTGTTGTGTGTTGTTTTCTATACAGAAAATATATGTGACGCTACTAAATTGGTTTTTGAAACGTTTAGGTTTCCCCAACATAATGCACATGACTTTAATACTTCTGTCTGGAATGTTTAAATCCTTGATCCACTTGTGAAAATAAGTATGTGGTAAGAAGATGATTAGCACAACTTTACCTAACAAATACTGTTAGTTTGGCCTTTTAGCAAAGAGATTAACCCCGCACCAGCTGACTGAAGCTGCTCAGTGGTCAACAGTCAAAAAAAGTAGTTATGCTGGGCAGCTGTCAAGTGGGGATCTGCAGCCTGTATGAACATGAAGCAGTGCTAATCAAAGGCTAAATGTGTTAGAATGACAGGTCTCAGGTCAAGGTTACTTTTAAGGGGCAACCCTAACAAATATCCATCTGTTCCACTCATTTCTTTACAAGCCCTCAGGAGGTGCTGCGGGTCACAAGTTGAGTCTGCCAGAGAGCATTGCTGGAACTTGAGCTTACCATAAGAAATCCTCAATAAATGAAAAGCTTCAAGGAGATTCAACAGCTGCATACTGTACTGTAACTGCATGGAAAATATGTCTCAGCCTTTAGAATCACACTCCGGCATCTAAAAGTTGGTGAAACACGTTCAGCGCATGTGTGAATTGTGTCGGTTTTTAAGTTCAAGAATCGGACTGCAATAATTCTTAGTATTTCCCATATTATCCCAGTGAACAGCAAAAGTCCAAGCAAGTAGCACAGATATTATCCTGCTGAATGCTACGCTATTAACCAAATCATATCCCAATGGAACACATATGGGAGATCAGAACAGTGCTCATCATAAAAAACACACCAAATTTGGAAATGTTACTCAAAACAATGGCAGGAGCAGAAAGTACTCTAGAAGCTCCTGGTGGTCCAACACCTTGCTAAGACACTTAAAGGTCCAGTGTGTAGGATTTAGTGGGATCTAGCGGTGAAGCTGCAGAATGCAACTAACTGAACACCTTTAGCGTATGTATTTGACAACCTTGGAGTGAGAACAGACTGTGGCTAAGTACACGAAAACACAAAGATTCCTATGTCTAGATGATTATACACTGAACTTGAATATTATATGCCATTTATGTCAATAGATCCTCCTAAATGTTACACACTCGACCTTTTAATGTTGCTCTTTTTCTTTAATTTTTCACCCATCTGTGTATGAGACCCTTCATTTTTGTGACACTGAGTCACAAGAATAAAGTTTCCTGTCTCAGATAGTAAGCAATCATCAGGATGCTGCCAAATCTGTCACAGGGATTTTTATCTCTTCCATCTTTCCTGTTTTTCCGGCTCTGGCTCCTCACAGCTGTGCCGAGTGCTGTCACAGACTAGTGTCTCGGGCCTGGATACAGCTCGGCACCAGGTCCTCCATTGTCAGGCTTTTGTCCTTATCTGACCAGTGTACTCGAAAACTCATTTCCACTGACATTTCCACAGCCTACTGTACCTCTGCAGACATTACTACCAGAGACTCTAATGTGGTGACAAGTCCTGTTTATGTTTGCTGCTTGTGTTTAAAGTCTGATGCAGTGACGATATGAGGCTTCATCAAAACCTTTCCAGCACTTTTTGCTCTCCTTTTTAAGTTGCTCACACAGCATTGCCACTATCCTCTGGCCACACCCGGAGCGTATAAAACAAGTGCCCTTGGAACACGACTGTATTTCAGTTTTAAGCATTATTATACACAGCAGGTCTCCAGTGAGATCATAGCATCAGGAGATCAATGAATTATGAGGAGGCAGCCGCGACTCCTGGTACTGCTTATGCTGAGTCACCCTCGAGGATTTTGGGAATGGATACAGAGCAAGTTGGTTGGCTGGCTTAGCCCAGCGGGCCTTGTGATCATCCAGTCACATGTCTCCCATTCTGTGCCTGGGGCCCTGCAGCTCTCCACCGACCAGAAGCAAGGAAAGGGATAGAGAAAGAGGGTGGGAGAACAAAACTTCTGTTTGTCATGTATTTATGTGAAATCTAGCTCTCGGAGCGCACAGATGCAAGTTGTAGTTATGAAACACAGTCATAAATATGCATGTTAACAGATGCATTATGTTTAAAAATGATCGCCAACTCATCACATTCATGTGACCACATGGATTGAATTCAACATGCATGACTGTACTCACACACACACACAGACAGATGCATTCTTTTGCTGTCTTTCTTTCTGTATGTTTTCTGCTGTGGTCCGTTGGGCCCCCAAAGCTCGGAGGGTGTCATCCTATGTGTCTTTGTGCACACTGAGATGTTACAGTGATTCTTACAACAGAGTCTTTGTTCACATACGTTGCATATAAAAGGAGTTCAACTCAATTACTTGGCTAACCCCAGCTCCTCAGTTTAATGGTGCTACTGCTGCTTCGGATTATTATTTTATGTGGAAAGTAAGGACTACCTGAATTATCCCAATTTGCTGAGCTATTTATTATAGTTACATAATGGCAAAATTGCAAACCTCATCTCAGTCATTTTCATTGTAGGAGACAAGAGTGAGAAGGATAAATTATATGAAACATAACTAAATAAGCAATGTCTTCTTTCATCTTCTCTGTTTTCCAGAGACCCATGAGTGTGACACACACCACAATGAGTACACTAAACTAAATGACTGATCCAAATCATAGGGAAAGGTCAGATATTGTTGACAGACACATACATGTTTTGATTTAAATGTATCCTTCTTTCCCTTTTATTTAACAGTTTGGTGCTTTTAACCTTCTTACCTCATATAACCTGAGAACATTTCTGCAGGCTCTGTGAGACTGCACTTAAGACACAGGTGAGCTTTGAGCTGTCGTCATTAGTTTAGCAGGTATTTCAGTCCCTTCAGGAAGTTAAGATGTTGCTAGTTAATGCAAATTCAGTCAATCCTAGTGAATTCTGAACTTTGTCCAATAACTGTAACAAAATTGCAGACCATGCAGACGTGCAACGCGGACATCTTACAATTACCTTGAGAGGCTTTTCAGTAACGTTTCTTGGAGCTTTCCACGCTTTTGTACAATACCAAAACATCTATTTTTAAAGATTTTTGCAATTTTCCCCCTTTGTCCCTCAATATCATTGCAATTTTTTTTCGAAAAGTTGCCGTGAAATCTGGTATTTTAGGACGCAACAACCACTCAAAAAGCCCTCGAAGTCCTGGAGGGACTTTGTATTTGGTCTTAAACCAAAGCACTGGGCAAATTTAAATGTGGATGTAAAATTCAAATTCATTGTGATTGATCTTCTGTGCAAAATGTCATCCATTAAAAATAGTTTGAGATATCTCAATTGATTAAAGTGATGGACCGACCGACCAACGGACACTGCCATCTCTAGAGCCAAGTTACCAGCCTAATTAAAAAATAATGAAATAGATGATTTACTTTTTTCTTTAGGGGACTTAGACTCTTGACTCATGGCTCCAGCCCTGGTCACACATTTTCAGTTACTTGTTGGAGTCATTTTCACTGCATCTGGGTGGTCAAGGCTAGATTAGGTAAAACGGGGGAGTACCACATCCACAGGGGTTTTAAAGGCCCCATCCCTGTAAATTGTTTGTGGCCATTTGATTAATTGGAAATTTCTTTGGGGAATATGCATTGCAAAACGTTTTTACCAGGGGGTCAGTTTGAGCCCACACATTGTTTTTTAGCCCGGGGCCCCTTTGAGGCTTAATCCAGCAATGTGTGTGGTCTTACTTAGATCCACTTGGGAGTCACATTAATGTTTAATAACTAGTGTACTTACAATAAGATGAAGCCAGACTGTTTAATTATTTGTAAACAGAATAATACTGTAAATCAGGGTTATTTGAAATGTAGTCTCAGTATTAAATATTCATTACTCGGCTATTAAACGGATCCATTTGAACGTTGGAGTTTTGAACGTCTCATACAGTGAGTACAGTGGTTTGGGAACAGACCAGAAGGGTCTGGTTAGGCTGGTACAGTCAGCGCTCGCCTGGCTTTTATTAATATTGGCATATCGAGAGTTGAAGAGCAGAGCCAGGGAAGTTTTAGTCAGGGAAGGGTCAACAAATCATTAGAGGGAGTTATTACTACTAATATATCATTAGAGGTTTTAGATTTAGAGATAATACTAAAAGTTGTACTAATGGTGCTTTTTAGAGTCTTTTGTGTCACATGTTCTCTGCAGTGCAGTAACTGTTGTTGTTGTTGCTTTGCATGAGCTTTTCACTTTGTCTGCTGATCTGGCGAGCTCACTCTTGAACTTTTGCTTCTCCCCGCAGCTTTTCTTGTTCCCAGTCGGTCCTTCCTCTTTCTCTCTCTCTCTCTCTCTGTAAGAAGGAATTGTTACGTAGAGATGCAACAACCCAACATAAACAACTCTCATAAAGAGGTGCTGAAAACACACAGTGTTCCTTCCTTTTGCCTCCCAGCACTGCAGATGGAAATAGAAAAAGCACTTGATTTGTTGCAAGGCGTACAGTGTTCCCCCTGCTGTAAAGACAAAGGTCATGGGTAAGAGTGACCCAGCGGGTGTGAAAGAGGTGTTATTCTCTATTCATGGTGAACTTAGTTTTCATAATGTGACTGTGAGGTTTGCTTACACAGGAGAGTCATAAATGCACGCTTTAGGTCAACGCTAACATGTCTGCCTTCTTTATCAGCAGATGGATATGAGGAGCACAGTATGGACGGCACGGATTCACAACACTACAAAGGGGTAATTCATTTAATTTTTATTATTTTCTCTTACGATTGAAACACTTGTACACGTGTGGTTCTTTCCGCTTTGCTACTAATGCTTAATCTCTGTTTGCTCTGTTGAGGACAATAAATAAATAGACATCTTGCAGCTATTTCGTAGACACTTAAGTTTTAGTGAGTTTGTAGCCAGCAGGAAGCATTCCAGTGATATGCATCATAAAACAAAAAGCAGATATCAATTTGTTCTCAGCAGAGCGTTTGTTAGTTCTGGTGATTTTTACTGCTAATTTACGTTGAGACATGTGGAAACCGGTAAACAACACTCGATTCACTTCAGTTCTGTTGATTTGTTTCCTGTTACTTCATTATAAAGGTTTTTAGTGAGGGAAATCAAAGCAGATCTGCAAAAACAGACAATTTCATTCAAGTCAGCATTTGTGCACGCAACAACTTGACACCGATGTATGCAATGCTGTCGGGTCAGAAAACAGAGGTGCTCGTCTGCACTGGGTTATCTATGTGATCTAGGTCAGCCATCATGAGCAACTGGAATTCTTTGACAGCTTGAGACAACTAAGGCATGGTCGAAACCGACGCTAGCAGCGGTGCATTGTGGGTAAATACCAGGCTGTAATGCATCCACATACACACACACACACAGACATAATCCAATCCAAGTCCGAGCAGAGTTGAAAGAGCGTCTGGTTCAAGTCCTGAGATTGTTAAAAAAAAAAGGGGGGGGGGCACTGAGTCCACTGGAATTCAACGTAAAACCAAAACTACTATTGTTTACACCACAGTCTCTGTGTAATGTGGGAGCTAAGCTTTGTTTATTTTCAATCACTGCAGCGGCTGCTGAGTAGAAGAAAATGTTGACGGGACTCTTGGGCTCTCCCGGGTCTGTGGATGCTTTGTCTTTGTTTTCCAGTGTGACTACTGATGTCTTATTTACATCTCATATGATTGGACATTTGATGGGTGACAGACTTACAGGAAAGGCCGAGTGGAGCTTCCTCCTGCATCCCTCGTTTGATTTTTCACTTCGACAGAGTGCCCTCTACTGTTTCAAATAGATTACTGCCTGTTGAAACACCCCAGGAGCCTCTGTCAGAAACACAAGGCTTGTATCTGGGTCTTTAAAAGAAGCACAGCATGTTCCCCTCATGTAATAACATTACATTTATAGCTGCAGTAGGTAGCTTTTCTAAGAATAACTTTTTATCTTATTTGCTAAAACATTTCACTATATCCTGATAGTAGTGCACGAGACAGATCATCTGTGAGAAAACCAGCTTCCTCTGACTCCTCCTTGTGCTCCTAACAACATTTGCAAGAATCCACCTCATCTGAAGGAAAACAACCAATCAGAGCCGAGACAGATGGTTGATTGTTGAGTCTGAATGAAAAAATATTCATTCTGCTGCACAATAAAAACAGATTTTTAACCCGTTTCCCTAGTTGCACCAGTTTTTTCTATAATCCAAACAGATCTCTATCTATGTATCTCTATTATTAATTATGTTGGCATGTATTGATGATATTTTCCAATATTTTCATACAAAATAATTTATATTCTGCTTGTGTTTTACATAAATAGCACGTATATGTGTCATTTCTGGCTGCACGGATTAGAAAATACAATTCAAACTTGCAGAAATTAGTTTAAAAGAGTCTTTAAGTCGTCTAACAATGCCTACAGAACAGCACTAAGTGGTGTTAACCTTTTTAAAATGATCCACATACAGTAGGCCTGATGGTTTTGATTAAATGTTTGGGTGAGGATTTTCTCTTGGGGTTGAATCCTTCCTTTTCTCTCTTTCTTACCCTTCTGCTCTCTCTTTGGTGACGGTGTTTTTTCCCCCTTTTCTGCTCTTCTAAGATGAAAAAGGCCAAAAGGCGGCTAACCGTCGATCCCATTGATTTCGAACTGGGCTGCGACTACTCTATCGAATCAAGAGGACGGTCAATTCAGGTAAAGGATGGACAACCCCAGAACTAACAGCCCCCGCCCGTCCCGACTCAACCAGACTAATCTGCATGCCTTCATACAACAGGCCTCTGTCTGTTTCTTCTTTAGCTTGTTTCTGTTTTCTTTCTTTGCCAAACTGTTGTCTGGTTCGGCGAGACAATATTACATTAGTGTCAAGCACTGTCATTATTTATTCTCGTATCTGGCCACAATACACTGGTTGTGTACATCCAGATTCTGCATGCTTGCGTGCGCAGACGCTAACATATGTTGTCAGCTCATTAACATAATGAACACTTCACAGAATATAAAGAGACTCAACACATGAAACCAAGCCAACTGTGGCTGTATCATTTGGGGAACATGTAGAAAATGGACTCTGAAAAATGAACTAGAAAGTAAACTAAGGGAAAGTTTGGACGTGCTGAGACACTAACACACCAAACTAATGCCAGTAAACATCAGTTGTGATTGGAAATTTAGCTAAATATAACATAATTCACCTACTGTGCTACCACTTCATTATTTCACTCTCATTCTCCCATTATTGTCTTTGCTTAATTACACTATTTCTATTATTAATCAAAACATATAATTTTCATGCAGAGTATGAATAGGAATTTTTTACTGTAGCTGGTAACTTCATCTACTTAGTAGTCATATATGTAAATGCAATAACTCATTTCGGAGGTACTTTTATCATCTAAAATTAATTTATGTAGCTTTAGATTTCCCAATTATTGTGGACAAACTTTGTATTTTTCTTACTATTTTTGTGACAACCCAATGTCTCCACCCATGCACCATCTTCCACCGACCTACCGAAGCCTGAAACACAAAAGCTCCTTTGCTAATGCATGCAAGATTTCTCCCAGTAGCACTCACCACTCTCCGTCCCCGTTCTCAGACCCCGGTGTCCCAGGACATCATGGACATGGACGTGGGTGTGAGGGAGTCGATGCTTGCTGAGGCTGACATGGCCTCGGTTTTCCAGCAGATTCTGGAGGAGCAACGCGAAGGTCTGGAGCTGGGAATGGCGCCACAGCAAGGTAAAGAAAGGAGGAAACACAGCTAAATGGTTTCAACAAACTGCTGGATAAAAACAGCAAATTCACATCTACAGCATGTACACAACCCTTCTATCACAGGAGCATGGTGAGGAACCATTCTGCTGAGTTAGTGACAATGTTACTTATGAGATACAAGGCCTCGCTTGCTATAATGGAGCTCCACAACTTTAAAGAATTGGCATTACTTTCTTAAACATGAAATTCGGCCACTTTTCCACATGACACGTAATTTTCTAAGATAGCATAAGTTTCTTGCTGTCAGCTCCGGTTAACTGACTACAAAATAAACCAATGCTTGGTTTACTAAATTAGCATGTCAGCTTGCTAGCTATACTACTAAATAAGCATTACTATGGAAACACACAACGTTAGCAGGCTATTTATCGGCAATACTTTCAAGATTTGTCTGTACAGCCAGTTACAATATTGTTACAGTCAATACATTACACTCATAAGCTACAGGGTTAATGTTAGCGGTACATGTACTTCCATGGTATTGTTTGCTAACCTAGTGACCAGTTTTATAACATACAGCGTAAAAGACACGAGAGACTTCCTTTTGCAGGCAAAAGTCCAGTTTTCCCACAACATAGGATTATTATTTCGTAATTTACTGTATCTTATTATTCCACATTGTATTATCAATAATAATAATTATATAATGTATTATATTACATACTTGGGCGAAGTTGATCAGATTGCAGACCAACAAAGTAAAAATTTGCTGGTTTAGTTCATGAAGAACGCAAATGATGTTAATAATTTAGTAACCTGCATAATTGTGCTAATAAGTTAGCATCAGAATTTACACCATAGAAAAATCCTATGCAACACAAAGTAAGCTACTAATTAAACTAGTTAACGCTGAACGCAACCTGCACCAAAATCATCTTTTTAAGCTGTTTTGCAGCCACAAGAACAAGTTTTGACTTAACTTAAATGTAGAAACACCCCCTCATATCTTCTCCAGATGACCTTGCGTACCCAGACAGCCGAACTATTCCATCTCGCTCCATCTCCCGGCTCAGCTACTCCTCATGTGGCAGCGGTAGCGCCTGGGGCCCCCGGAGCAGCAGCAGCTATCTGCCCGGCCCTGACGACTCGGAGGGGGAGGATGACCACGGCCAGCCCTACCCTCTCTACCAGTCTCATCTGCGCCCCTGCAGCCACACCTCCCAGGAGAGCCTTAACTCAGCGACCCCTGCGCCACAGGTCTTTCAAAAAAATCTTTCATCTTTAAATCATCATTATATATCATTAATTAGGCACTTTTGGGACACTCATAAATCCAGTTTTAATATTTTTCACATTGTAATAACGTCAGTAGAAGGTTTTTATTCTGTGGGATGAGGAAGGTCTTTGGGTTCATTATATATTTGGCCTGCAGTCCTCACCCCTTAACACATTGTGAATTAGAGATGTGACATTCACAATCAATTCCCATCACGGCACGTATATTCT
The DNA here is from genome assembly GCF_004916995.1 of Morone saxatilis. Lineage (NCBI taxonomy): Eukaryota > Metazoa > Chordata > Actinopteri > Moronidae > Morone > Morone saxatilis. The sequence continues at coordinate 3,272,512 of NW_023340095.1, read as the reverse complement.
GTCTGATATCAATCAACTTTATTGACGTATATACAAACCATATGGCTTTTAACGATGGATTATAAAAGTTGATTGTTTTTTGCTTGGCACAGTTTAAAAGAATTTTAGACCAAGAGACACTCAAACCAAAGAAACATTCAACTTACTGATAAAAGGGTGGCTATTATTTGATTTTTTTTTTACTATTTTTTGCTTTACCTTATCAGAAGAAGAAACAGACAATAAGAAAAATGTCCCACATGGTATAACTCAGAGCTCAAGTTGGAAGGAATTTACCTTATTAAAAGCAGCAATAAAGACCATAAACAAAACTCTTACAATCATAAACTTAACCTTTCCCCCTGTTTAGGTTGTAAGAAAAATGCCTAGTTTGGCACAAACCCTCTGTATATGATATGATCTTGTACAATAATTAATCATGCTTTCACATTTATTAGCTAACAAACTGATTTTCCTTTTATTACTCCAGGTCCTTCTAGCAGAAAACACACAAACACGAGTTCATCGGGCTGACACGCTGAGTGATGTTGTGGCGACAGCTGCTAGATCAGAGGGAGCTTACGTACATTACATCAGTGTCTATTTATGTGTTAGCATACAAGTCAGTCCCTGGAAGGGATCGCAACAACTGTTCACTGGGAGCAGATAAAAAACAGACTGTGTTTACCATTAGTTTGACTGTTTAGTGCGCAGACAGAAATCAATACATGTCTACATGTGTCCTTGTGTGCCCTCCGGGGGGGTTGAGTTCATACAGAAGCGTATTTCTGCCACGCCAGTAAAAACTATATTAGGATATTTTTCACGATATAACAAGATGTTTTTATTACGCTCAAACTATTTTTGAGTTTTTCACCCAAAAATGGTCCATTGTAGTTTAAATTCTGCTGCTTGACTCTAAGGAGTATACATCATTATCAGGTCAGGTCTCCTTTACTAGGCTGGTCTGGATTTTAGAGAAATGTCTCTCTGTGGATTCAAATGAATGATGGACTCATTTTTATACAAGTAATAATCATACTGGTTTAAATAAACAGTTTGATAGTATTGGTAGTAGTTAAAGGCCTGTCCCATACAGAGGCCTGTTCGCCATCCTGGGAAAAACAATCAGGTTGCAGAACACTACTGAATGATTAAAGTTATGACGTGGTAACTCATGTTATAACAATAAAAGTTATTGTGTAAAAATATGAAAATATCTTGAATTTGCAAATTATTTTGTTATAACAATAAACTTTCCACTTTATAACATGACACTGAGATGCTTGTCTTTTTGTGGCATGGCAGCAATACGCCGTCCTAGATTCAGACACAGTGTGGAGGTTAGTGTTGAATTATTGAGGTATGACTGGAATAATCTGAATCAAAATGTGTTTTTGTGGTCATTAAAGATAAGAAATATGAAAACAAATTAAGTTAAAAAAAGAAAAAAAGGCCCTGATGTTATCAGCCCCACCTGGCTGTGCTGATCGCCACCTTTGATATCTCGTGTCATGGCAGCTTTGTCTCACAGCTGGACAACAGGCCAGGAGACACAAACAGGACGCCGACAGCCCAAACATGTGCCTGTCAGACATCAAAAACCTGCCGTGATAATCCTCATTGGCTGCGAGGCCCGAGCTCAACGCAGACACCGGTGACTCATCGGGGTCTGTCGCGTCCTGACGGTTCTGATTCCGATCTGGAAAACATTTTGAGCCACTGAAGCGAGGTTAAAAGCGAAGTGACGTATGCGATTTTGATCGTGTTTGTGAAACAAGACATCAGGATGAGTCAGCAAGCACAGACTGTGTACAGGCTCAGGGCACATGTGGGGCAGATAGGGTGTAGAGCAGGCTTTTTCCTTGAGGGACCCCTTTTTCTATCATTTAGCAAACTAAGTAACTGCCTGCGGGAGGAAGTGTTTTAGTAACATTTGTAAACAAGCCCTCGTTATGGCCGTTCGGGAAGAACTGCCAGTTTTTGACACTTACATGTTGGCCTAGTTTGCTGTCTTATTTTCTTCTGGTGTGTTGGGTTCTGAAACACGAATGACGTACATTCAAAACTCTGCTTGAACGCATTCCTGTGTAGACAAAGACAGAGGACTGGAAATAATGGGCTTCTCACGCTGACATCTCAATGCATCCAATCATATGTCGGCGGAAACAGCCCTAAATTCAGCTGATCTGGTTATAGGTTAGGATGAGGTTAGGAATAGTGTCGTAGTCTGAGAGGAACTATTGTCTGAGAGGCACAACGCAGGGCAAAGAGGTCAGTTTCACATCAAACACATGTCTGACTGTCTGCTTGACTTCCTGAGTTGAATATGACTGATTGCATTATAACCCGTCATCCAAAGGAAACGTGCCTTTTATTTCACTCGTGCAAAAGATAAACTACATATACAGCATCATTTCTAGGAGATTTTATTTTTTCTCCCTGTCGACATTTATTTCATCAAACTGATTTCAGAGAGGACCCTCTCAATTATTGTGAAATCAGATTTGGGGATGAGGTGATTTGGCTCAGAGCTCAGACTGATGAAACCATGTGAAAGTGCAGCATGGACTTTATTAGGAGGGGAATAAATTGAAGGCCATCTGTATTTGAATGCACTATTTCTGGGTCAATTAGTTTTTTTATTTGAGTGAAAGTGGCATCATATGAAACGCAGAGAGTGTTTTCAACAGTCCTGTGTAAACTGAACTGCAGTGTTTTGTATCTTGTTTTGAAGAAACTATTCCTTCCTTCTATGCTTCTGTTATCCTTCGATCATTAATTGGCTTAATTGTTAATTACATTGAAACAAAAAATGTTTGTCAGCGACACTGATGAGCCAAAAATAGATCTTTGACAATAAAAACTATGACGAAATGTGTGTTTTGTTGGGGGATTATCACACATTTTAAAAATGTATATAATTTTCCCCCAATAAGACCCCCTTTATTTATAACTAACACTGCTTTGTCACTTGACCAGCCCGCCAAAACCCGTTATACAGCCCGCTCAGCCTGGGTCCTGTGGGTTGTGAGTATTAAAGGTGTTATTTATGAGGGTAAAACACTTGATACTGTCACCTTTACTCCTATACCTATTTCCTATATGGCCTAATTAAACTATTTTAATATATATAACTATTTTATTTTCATTGACTAAAACTGTACTTAAATGTTATGTGCTATCGTCAACTAAAACAAGAATAATACAATGAAGGATGTAACTAAAACTAATAAGCATTTTTATCCGAAAGACTAAGACTAAATGTAAAATAGCAGCCGAACACTGGTTCACTTTTATTTCTTCATTATATCTTCATCATCTGACTGTAGCCTCCCTCTCTTTCTCCAGATCACTGACCTGAACAGACGCATGTCAGCCATTGAGACCCTCTTGAACCACTTAGAGCAGAAGGTCACCTCAACATACGACCAGGTAAATCCATTAAATTGCACAGAATCATCATCATCATCATCATCATCATCAAAAGGAGGCATTTGGTTTTATTATATGAACCTTTACTGGACACATAAATGCATTTAGTCAAGCAACAAACGATGTCCCGTTCCTCAGACGGCGCTCTGCATTCATACTCTTTGCTGCGCACACACACAGCTGATGTTAATTCAAGTCTGTGAGGACTGAGGGGGGATATATAGCCTGCTGGGACTTGGCCTTAACTTCACAGAATACACTGTTGATGACCCCTGAGTGACTGCCATGTTTCCATATGGATGCTTATGGCTGTATCTTAACATTTACCTGTCAGGAAATGCAGATATGTGCACACCATATGATGTGTGACGGTCTGCTCCATGGGCTGCTTTTTATTTCTTTCTAATTCATCCTGCTGCTCGCAAGTTGGTGAAGAGTGAACAGTGATATTTATTAGTCAGCTAGATGAAATCATTGTTGGTTTTGGACTATTTAAGGATCTCCTCCAGACATGTATTAATGTGTCTGATATGTTTTTTTCCACAATTTCCACATTAAAATCCTGAAAAAGGAATCAACTCCTTCTACCTCATTGAAAATAAATGTACAAATTTTGTTAATTGTAAAGTCCATTCTCAGTGTCTTTGCACTTGTGGCTTTATGTTTTTTACATCACACTTGTATAGGTTGCATACTGGACCAGGCTTGACTTCCAAACTATTTGTGATGTCACAAATCATCCTCATAAAATCAGATTTCAGTGAACACAGAGACACTTTTCACTTTCAGCAGATGAATGTGAAAACATCCTTCTAGTGTAAAAACTCTGCACAGACATCATTCAAACATCACACTGTAGGATCAAGAAGAAACAAATTAGCCTTAAAGCTAACAGCACTAATGACCTATGTGTGAAGTGTAAGGGGTTGCTACTAATGACAACCCTACAGAGAATTATCACCTGACTGCAGTTCTACAGAGCGTTTTTAGCATCTTTCAGCTCATTGTTTTTAGTTTAGTGTTGAATATGCAGCGGTCAACAGTTCAAACTTATGAACGTGGCCTTTCTCCTAACCTGCTGGTAAAGCTAAACGTGACCTGTGGGTTTATTCGAGTATTTAGCTTTCAGAAATGTTTTCTGTCCTAATAATGAGGCATTTTATGTGCAGCTCATTGTTCAAGCATTCTGATAATGAAGAGCGGCACACACTCCTCATATCCATCCTCCTCTCATCAACAGCGATGTCTCATGTGGGTTTGGTGTCTGTTTTTAATTGGAACGTAAGACCTGAAATCCACACCAATATCATCAGATAACATGCCAACCCACAAAGACAGCAAGCCGTAAACAAACACAGAACTTCAGCTCGCCTGGTAATTAGTGGCTATTCGCCTTCGAATGAGAGCAAAATGTGATAGACTCATGCTTTTTCCTCTTTCTTGTGGAAAACCACAGCTTAAATCAATTCAGCACATGTTTTTTGCCGGTTTTGAGTCTGCACGCAGCACATCCTGTGTTAATGTCCGTCTGATTACCATAGTAACAGGAGAGATGTGCTTTCATGCATCCAGGCGGTCTTCTAGACGTGAAATTTAAAAAAATTATTTTACCGCCTCACCTTCTTCTACAGCGATTTACAATTGGACGCAGCATTAGCGCCAATACCGGCTTATTTTTCACTGGAACAATATCAATCAAAAATGAACCTGCTTCTACTTTTTATCGCCTGTGTGTCCCCTCTGATAAAGTAATGAAGTTAGTTAATAATTATAACACTGAGGTTTTACTCTACTGTAAGATAGTTAGCCACGCATGCCAATGTTTACATTAGAGCAGCTGATCCGGAGCTGATCCGGAGCTGATCCGGAGCTGATCCGGACCCAGCAAACCCAGCAAAAAGAGGGATGTAATATTTACATTTTTATCACATTTATTAGAAGTTGGAACAACTAGGAAAGAAATATGGCAATTTTTTTTATTGATTATAATGATTGACTATAAACTTTGGCTCTGGGGGTCCGTGGTGTAATGTGAATCTATTGCGGGGGGCCTTGACGTGAAAAGGTTTGGGAACCTCTGCCCATCTGATCTGTTTGTCCTTGGTAAACTGCAGCACCCAGAGGAACGTTGCCTGCTTTTGCTCATCCAATCACTCATTTTAAGTCAAACAAAAACACACATTATAGATGATTTTTCTCAGACACGTACTCTCTGCTCTGTTCCTACAACCCAACCAGGCTCCTCCGACTCCAAACAGCACCTCTCCTCTTCCTCAGTGGGAGGAGGTGGACCTAGAGGAGCAGCAACTGAGACAGAAGCTGCACGAGATGACGGATAACATCAGTGACCACAGCCTGAGCTCGGATGAAGACGAGCCCAGCAGGCCACACTCCTCCCAAGAGATCCCGGCATGGAGAAGCCCAGAGGTGGAGGTCAAGCCCTCTAGACTACCTACCAGACCCACATCCAGAACAAGCATCATAATCTCCAGACTTGAGGAGGAGCAGCCTCAGCAGGTAGAGATCTCCCTGGCTGAGGAAGTAAAATTCTGTGTTCTTATGCAAGCATTCTTACTTGGATTAACACTCAACACAAAGTTTATTAGAAACAAACTGCACATCTGGATTGTTGCACTTAAAAAAAAACCAAAACAGCCAGGCTCATGAAATCCCATACCACCTCTGCTGGAATCCGGTTCAGGCACATACTGTAGTCATAAATCAAGTCACTCAGCCTTAGCGTTTATTTTTTCTTTGCAACCATTTCTCCAAGATTTTCTAAAACACAGAATTGACTTGAAAAATAGCTCCTTCTTCAGTTAATGTGCTAAGTTGCCTGAACTGTTTTCACTGGCATTTTTTCCCCTTTAAAGTAACAGAATGAACAGTGCTCTGGTGAGTAATGATATTCTGTTTTTTTCACATAACTTTAGTATAGGATTGTTCAAACTGCAATACCCTCTCCTAAGGATTTAAAGTATCACATAACACTAACTTGCACAAGCAGGAAAACACACTTGAAGTTAGAATCTGATAAAGCTCTAACTCGTGGAGTTGCCTGTTTTGTTTCCATTGTGACTGAAGGGGGCAAAGGTCAATGTGTTTTCTGTTCTGCTTATTATCAAACCAAATAGCTTTTTCTGTCTCACTGACTATAGTGAGCTATGAATGACAACCTGCCTCTACAGGATATGCTGTTTATGGAAGACTGACTGTTGCTGTTCATATAATAAAAGCTCTTCTAGACTTTCAAAATGTTACCATGACCGGGGACGCCCTGGTAGCTCCCCTGGTAGAGCTGTCGCCCCATGTACCAAGGCTGAGTCCTTGCTGCAGCGGCCATGGTTTCGACTTTGACCTGTGGCCCTTTGCTGCACATGATCTTACCGAAGCCAGTCAGAAGAGAGAAAACATCTTTTCCCTCGAGAAAATCCTCCGGTGCCGTTTCTTTACTCTTCCTTTAATGAAGAAATACTCTCCAGTTCTGATACAACTGATGCTAGCAGCATCTACACTAACCTCTTAGGCAGCCGCTATTGTTATCACTCCTCACACGCTGTGCCATATACATCTAGCGTTAAACCACACCTGTAGCTCATGCTGTAGCTACCAGTAGTTCCTCAGAGGACGCTGATTGGTCTGTAACTACTGTGTTCTGATACATATCCAGCTGCCTTGCAAGGTTAATAAAATGCCCCACCACCCCCACAAAAAAGAAAATTCTCAATCAATTTTTGACGTGGCAAAACAAATCAGCAATTGTTTTAATTTGTCCCATTTCTGTTGTAGACATATCTTTCAACAGAGAGCCTGGAGAGATCAAAGGAAAGCTTCAAAGGCTCAACGGCCTTACTGGTGGAGCTGGAGGACAAGGTAGCACAAGCAGCTGCCAACGTCCAGAACGCCCAGAGTGAGGTAAGAAGAAAAAAATATATATATATAATATACTTGTTTAAAAGAAATAGAAACAATAGAAGCATCAGTCACTTTCTCTCTTTTTACCTCAAGGTCTCTTACATAGAGAACAGGATCGCTGCCCTGAACGCTGCCGGCATGCCAGTGGATAAAAGAAGAAGGGTAAAGACATTTAACTATCATTGTCATGATTATAAATATTTGTTTATATTAAATACATTAAATATGTAAGTGTGAACTCAAACAAGTGCACAGGAAGCAGAGCTGTTCTAATGGGATAATGGACTTGACTTGGTGATCTTTGGCCCCGCCCACTTAGATTCAAATCAACCAATAAGATCATTTCTATTCCCTGAGCAGGTCTGTCTCTGATACATGCTTCTACACTCCATAGTGCCAAAGAAAAGGCTGATCAGTCATATATTTTCCCACATTCTCACTTTTTGCTTTTCTGTTTGTTTCCCGCTTTGGTGTCTTCCAGTCTGCAATCCCGATCCAAGCAAGAAGACTTTCCCACAACTTTCCCACAAGTAAGAACTGACACTGCTGCCCTTGAGCATAATCCCCAGGGCCTTTCGACTGACTCAAAACATCTTAACCTTGTTAAACTCAGAGAACATGATGATCTGTTTTGTGAGTCGGTGAACACTGAGTACTATTGTACTAGCGCTTCAGTTTTCCCATCTGTATGTCAGATACTGAAATTTCTCCACATGCAGAATTCCCACAGGCGTGCTGTTCTATGAACGGTAGAATATATTTTGAATAGTAGTTATAAAAAACTTAGAAACTCTGCTGGGACACTTTGGAAAAATGAAATATTGATATCATGTTAATAATACGCATATGATAATATTATGTAAATAATCCAGCACCTTTTAAATCATTTCTGTTTCTTTATGGCATTAGTGCACCTTAACGCTTTGACTGAAAGCATTATTTATTTTCTTATTCACATTTTATATAGATATCGCAATAATATCATTCTTTTGGCCAAGATAATCATGTAGTGAAAATCTGATATCATGACAGCCTCTTCTTCTAATTCACCTTCCAGTGCTAATAATGAAAATGCTTTTCTAACAGTGTTACTCTATATAAACTTCCAGCTTTTAGGTTTGTAACACAATGACATGGCAAACTGCAATTTGACTTTATAACTGTTCGAAGTTTAGAGCCAGTAGAACATGGATGTACAATGTAGTTGCTGTATGTTTCCAGGCCAGGTGGACAAGTTTGTGAGGAACTCCCTCTACAGGGGCTCCCTGACACAGAGGAACCCAGTGGCCAAGCCCAAGACCAGGGCTACCTTTGCGGTATGACCCCATTCTGCGGTGCTGGGTACAGTGAAGAGTTCAGTTCCAATAGTATATTGCTACCATTTGAAAAAAAAAACGCCTAACCTACACTGGCAAACGTAACTATAGGAAAAAATTTGAACATGTGATAGCAGATGCTTTAGTCTGTCCTAAAGATATTGAACTCAAAGGAATAGTCTGGCATTTTGGGAAATACACTTATTCACTTTCTTGCATTGATGAGCAGATTGATCTGTTAATTAGAGAGCTAGTGACAGGCGATTAGCAATTGTTTTTTAGAAATTAAAGTCAAGTCATTTTTATACTTTTGTTACAACAGATTAATTAGTGAGCTTGGAGGTGCTGGCAGGGAGATTCTGTTACCCCCTGTTTCCAGTCTTTATGCAAAGCTAAGCAAATTTTTTGTAACATTATATTTAACAAACAGACATAAGTGGTATTGATCGTCTCATCTCTTGGCGAGAATGCAAATAAACATTTCCCAAAATATTCAACCATTCCTTTGATTATTTTTCCATTCCATATGGATCTATTGCTGGAAACGAACTCTTCATTTACAGGTTACACTGGGCTTTGGCCTCTGCTTCTGGTGGATTATTTTGGTTTCCAATCAAGCTTTGTGGTGGTTTGAAATAATTGTATTTTTTTTAATTTTTGCTTGCTTCTTCCGTTTCAATCAAATAACAAATCCTTTTGCAATTCTTGCATTATTAAGAGTGTATGCCCAATGTGCCGACTTTATTATTTAATTATTCAAGTTGTTTAAATCTCTCTGCACTCGGTAAAGATAAGGTAAGGGATAATTGCATTTTCTTTCATTTGTGCTTCCTCTGTTTCAATCAAATAACAAATTCTGTTCAGTTCTTGCATTATAGAGAATGTACTCCTTGTGTGCCAGCTTTATTCAGTTACTAAAGTTGTTTAAATTTCTTTAAACTTGGTAAAGACAATAATCAAATCTTTTTTCAGTGTTAATTATTATGTTTTTTTACTTTTACACAAGCACTGATACTATTAATGTGTGCACATGCTTGAGTCTTTTGTTTTGCCTCAATTTAAATAAAGCAAAAAGAACTGAGAAGAAGCATTACAGGCGTAGTTAGATGATGGAATCTTAATCTTGCTGTGATCTTAAATACCCTAATGTGTATTCAACTTAGAAGGATTTAAAACACATGTGCATGCATCACACAGCTCTGTCTGAAAGGGGGTGTCACTGTTTCGACTGCCAAGATGTCTGAGATTAACGTACTTAAAGTTAACGATAAAGATATAAAGATTTGAGACAAGGCCACGCAGTATGCTTCAGGTGTATCTTTTTTTAAAGGAATCTTCTTCAACCATTAATGAGGCACTTTTTTGCTAACTTTTATATGTGTGGGAGCTAAAGATTATTGTCTTGGAGCTGAGCTGTGATCCAGACTCCAGCAGTCCAAGTCCAAGACACTGTTGAGCTTCCTTTTATATGTAATTTTCACTATTTGCTTATTATCCACCCTCTCCTCTATACGTACTAGTAAAGATAAAACAATGAGCACAAACACAATGATTATTTTTGAATTTTTGAATGAATGTGCTTTAATGTGCTCTATTGTCAATTTCCTGTCCATTTATTTGCTTTAATCATTCACAACCCTCAAATCTCGCACGGTGATTCATCAGCCATCAACAGGTTTATGGAGACATTACAGACCTGTTTT
>NW_023340095.1:3236605-3262103 GCF_004916995.1 Morone saxatilis | reverse complement strand
TACAGACCTGTTTTTAGTTTCCTGTTGTATACATTTTTTTTGTCTTACTTGCTTATAATGATTTCATGACTAACAATGAATTTATTAACCCAATCAGAGCATGTCGTGATTGATCTAGCTAGCTGGTAATCTAACAGCCAATCATTGCCTGTTTCCATCTCTCTCTTCTTGCAGAAACCAGTAATGACACAGGACTCATGAGGAGGAGGCTGAGCATTGTGTGACTGACGGATTGTGACCACGTTTGTTACACTTTGTAATAAATTGAAATTTAGCGGGAATGAAAGAGAGATTTCTATTTTAATAGAGACTGTCAGCTGGGATGGAAGAGCTTACATTTACATTTAAAGATGTGTCCTTGTGATATTATTGTGTTAATTTACTGGGCTAGATCCATATTATATTTATATGTAGTGTATGTTGCACATGACATGGAATAACTTTGGTAGAGCTGCATTTCATGATATACTTATGGTTTGCACACAGTAGCATTCAAGTTAACAGTGTCATCTGAAATCTGTTATTTATTCCACTGTTTCCACCAAAGAAATGAAAACATGAAACGATGTTTAAAAAATGTTCTAAATTGTGTTATTTTAAGTACAAATAAGTTACAGATTTTTCATTTTTTATCTTCATGAACAATTGCTAAGCTATTATAACTAGAGGAAAGTTGAATTGATTGTAAGATTTTCATTATATCATAGAAAACTCTAATATGGTTAGTTAAATATATTGTGATGTATATGAATCAAATAAATACATTTATGCACATTCACTGTGTATTATAGCACAATATTGTGTAACTTTTTAAAAATTTCTACTTCTACTGCAAATATTTATGCCAACAAGAGCTTTAATGGAAATGGGCCTGTGTGAGGTACTTCGTCAGTGTATTACCTACAGTAGATAGAGGTCAGATCGCCCCCAGTTTGGAGAAACAGACAGTAGTCCCGGCAGAGAATCACAGAAATGCACTCCTGTGGATGGGTGCTGCATAAAAACGTGTTTTAGCCACATTAAAAAGGCCCACGTCTAGCTTCAGTTTAGGCTATATTAAGAATATTTTCACAGATTTACTTTGCTGTAGAGTTTTTAATTAAGCCCAACTCTGTGGTAAAGCAGTGAAAATATTCTTAATGTAGTCTACACATTTTATGTTTTTCAGCAACTCCCAGCCACAGCTTTGCGTAACTCTGCTTCTGTGCCAGGATTCCTATGTGCTTCCCCAAACTGGGGGCGCACTGACCGCCACCTACTGTTATAGTAATACATTGACTTTGTATAAGTACCTCACAGAACCCCACTTCTATTACTACTATTTATAAGGTGGTACAAGTACAGTTTGTATTAGAAAATACGCCTAAAATTGGGATTTGGAGCTCCTTGGTAGCTGAATGGTTACCTCGCATGCTACATAACACGCCTTCTCTCCCCATGTTTCCTGTCTGCCTATTAGCTGTCAAACTGTCAAATAAAGACAAAAATGCCCCAAAAAATATCTTTAAAAAAACGGGACTTCATTTTTTAAACTGACTGAATCGCACATTTAATGTAGCATTTTTTATATTTGTCTGATGTTTGATTTAAATATGTTTTGATGATTTTCATAAACTGCATCCACATACAGACAGGTGAAAGTTAAAGAAAGCAGAAACACAAATACTTCCATTTTGAGCTCACTGAATGGTTTAATAAGAATGACAGTGATATAAATCAGATCCTGTGACCTTTTGAGTTGCAGATTTTCCTTAAATTAGTCACTCATCTTTAGCTTTTTTAAATTGTATTCTGTTATTTCTGTGTTTGAGATCACAGTTTGTACTACTGAGAGAAATGAATCACCCGAGTGGCATCGTTGAGTGTTTCTAATTATTATCTCTTATTAAATTATTTGCAAACTAAACTGATTCTGTCATTGTATCTTTTTTTATTTTCCTTATTAAGCACTATTGTTGTTTCTGACCATAAATGTAACATCAAACAGCATTTTCTGCAGCGGTTCCCTTGTGCATTTAATTCGCCTTTGTTGCCTCTTCCTGTGGCAGAACTGCATTATCTCACCATAACCTCAACAAATGTGTTTTGTTGATACAGTGTTGGCAGCCTCTGATAGCATTCACATTAGCCTGTTATTGCCTTTTATGGATCACCACACAGTCCTTCTGATGTATATTTTTTCCTTTTAGTTGTTATTCATTTACATGACTGAACGACCCTGTTTGTTCCTTGAATCCACAGATTGCATCAGTTTGTACTCAGCAGATGCTTTCAAGGTCCTTTACAAAAGATCTTTTATGAAGTCGACACAAATATTTAAGTAGAAATACACAACATTTTTGTATCCATAACATGAATTGACTCGCAATATAAGTTTATGTTTATAACCTTAGAAAACTAGTTCAATACTGAACATAAAGTGTTTAAAACAGCTGCTTAGAGTTAGCATTACCAGTGAGGAACAAAGTACAAAGCACCACCTACAGACTTTTAAACTGCAATAGAATATTAAAGTAAAAAGACTTTATTGTTACCACAGATAGCGTTTGACTGACAGATGAGTCTGGGAAGCGAAGAAAGCATTAAAGAATTACCATAGTTATGAAAATCTCACAAATTAGCTTTAAAGCTGCAGTAGGTGACTTTTATAAATATAACTTTTTGTCATAATTGCTAAAAGTTTTACTATATCTACTATAGATTGTCTGTCTCATGTACTACTGTCAGGACAAAGTGAAAGGTTCAGCAAATATGACAAAAAAATATTTGTATTAAAATCACCTACTGCAGCTTTAAAGTTGGATTTTCTCACACGATCCAACAGAAGTTTATTAGGAACTTTCGGGATTTGGTCGTGCAATTGGTGCACTGTTGAGGTGTTTCACTATAAGGGGTAAGAACCAAAGGGGTGTAAGTGACATTTTGGAGATTATTATGTATGTTGTCATCCACAAGTCAGGACCAAGTGTGGTCAGTGGGCAGGTCCGTAAGGAAATGTCGTGTATCATACTTATTATTCTTGAGAGGTGGGTGACATCAGCATATCAACACATTGCTGCCCCTCCTGCTGGAATATAAAGAGAAGATGAAACAACTGATACGCTGAAACTGACACGTAGAGATATTAGAACCTCAAGTGCGTCCACATCATACAGAAGGTGAGAACTCGCTCAGAGACAATCCCTTTGGTCTTCTAGTCTCAAGTTGCTTGTGTCTGGTAATTGGGAATTATAACAGGCTTGTCCTTTCACACCCAGAGGGAGAGAAGCATCTGCTCTGGTTCAGTTCATCATTGCTGCACCTGTTCAGCTGCTGTGGTTTTTACTGGGAGGCAGCGAAGCAGCCGGTGGAGTTTGGTTCTGCAGCTCAACTATCCGACAAGAGATCTTCCAAACGGTAAGTCTTCCTATTTGTTCAGTATTCCTCTAATGCCTTCATGTGAGATGCAAAATCAGGTCAAGTGTTGTGTGGATATAAAGTAACGCCAAAGCAGAGCCAGAAAGTCAAGAAATGTGTGCAAGACATCCAAAGTGCAGAATTCATGACGTGTTTGCTGCCTAAGCCCGGATCCTTCTACTTCTGTCTTTCAGCCAACACATTCTCTGGCCCAGTTAACCCATCTTTGCTGAAATTTTTTCCAATGGTAGCACATTTGTCATGGCATTATTTTGAGAGAGGGATGTGATCATTCGCATTAGAGTTTATTAAACTGACTTTGAAACAGGAAACTCTACAAGTTCCAGTGATTTGCTTTTGTTAGAGACTCTGATGCCTGTAATGGAAGTTCAAAATGATATTTTCTTGTTATTTCCTTTATCAGTGGAGAACACAGATGAAATGATATTTCTTATATGTGTGTGTCACCTCAGCTGCAAATTAACACTTCATTCTGGGTAGTGGTGAAAGTACATTTACTCAAGTACTGTACTTACGTAGAATTTTTAGGTACTTTGGTATTTACTTTTTTATATGATATAATACTTTATATTTCTATTCCACTACACTTCCAAGGCAAATATTTTACTTTTTACTCCACTACATTTCTTTTATACCTTTTATTTATTTTGCAAAATATAATAAATTAATAAAATATTATATGTATTTTTAGGACTTCATTGAAATTTTGGTGGGGAATTCAAAATCTAATAGTATATAAAGTAGTTAGGATTATTTCCACCTGTATCATCTGAAACATTAAAGTTACACATGAATAATCAATATACAACATCAAATAATTTGAATCCAATAATATATATGATTCTGAAATGTGCCATTCTGAACATTTTTACTTTAGAATGCAATTTATACTTGAGTATTTCTACACTGTGGTTTTGCTACATTTACTTAAAGGTGCTGAAAGTGATATTATGTTTGTTAAAATAAGTGTTAAACAGCTCTACATTCTGACAGCCATCACTGATGTAAGAGTGTTCAATCAGTTAATTGGGTCTCACAGTCCTTCCTTCCTGCACTACATTTTCTGGTATCCTGTTCCCACTTTATCCAATCAGGAGAGAGAATTCCACAAAGAGGCACTCCGGGTTGGGGAGGAAGCACGAACAGGAAGTTAGTAAAAAATGCAGAATTCACTTAAAGCTTTTTCTGGCGGCCCTGTGGACAAAAGCGGTACTGTTTCCAATCCTTGAAGGGGAACCTGGTGCCAGGCAATAAGAATAACTTTATATAAACATCCAATCTTCTTGCTGATGGTCTCATGTGCTTATAGGTCACATATAGAGGCATCAGAATTCATTTGAGACTGTTTCATGCAATTAAAAACTCCTTGTAATAAAGGTTTAAGTGAAGCATCCGGGTACTTCTTCCTCCACTGATTCTGGGTTTTATGTTTGTTTTTTCGCTCCAGGTCGAACTGCAATGAGGGTGTGTGCAGTACTCTGTGTTCTCTTGCTGTTGCTGAGTGAAGGCCTAAGTGGATCTCATCGTGACGGTTCCATAATTATCAGAAGTGAGGAATCACCTATTGACCCGAAATATACAATATATACATTACTTGAGTCATTCAAGTCCAGCAGATTAGATGTCATTTTCCAATGTGTTTTTATTTTTTATTTTTTCATCACAAAGTCACAACAAGTCACATAACTTTGCTAAGAATTACTGTTTTATTTTAAAGTAAAACAACCATTGAGAAAGAAATAAGAATGAGCTGAGATCGTCACTTCATAATAATGAGCCAGATTTTAAAATATATCCTTTCACAATGTATTATTATTATATATTAAACATATATTTATTATACATTTTGTTTGTATTTGTTCAAATGATTATAGATGTTATAATTACATTACATTTAACCCTATTCTTTTTATTTTTTTAAACCAGAACAGGGGTAGTTCTAATTGTTTTCGTAATGAGGGTGAACTGATCCTTTATTCCAGTCCTTGCTAGGACTGCCATGATTGGTTGGCATGCATAACATCGCCAATTCATGAGACTTACACATGATGAAATGTGGGATTTGTCTCTCGTCCAGATCCAGACATCGATGCCTCCTGGTATACAGGCAGAGGGATCAGACCGCTGGGGAGATTTGGCCGAAAGGTTGCGAGAAGAAACGAGCATCTGGCTTTCATCACAGCCAAAGTTTACAAACCAACAGCTGACAGTGAAAGCAACGCTTGGATCACACAGTAAAAATGCTATGAATCAGTGAATATCCGTGTTCTCATTTTTCATTGTTCACATTGTTTATGTGTGGGGTTTTATTTAGGAGTTTTCTGTAAACATGTCAATTATTTCAGTAGTTTTTTTTTCCAGTACAATATGGGCACTTTTAAGACTGTAACTATTGTTAGAGTTGCTGTAATGATGAGTAGCGATGGCACACGTGTGGTGGAGCCTCTGTTGCCTGTAACGTCTGTGACCAGCATCGGTAGGCAGCTCTGGTACCGAAACGAGTGTGATTGGGATTCGGTCCAGTAGATACCAGCCACATACCGTGTTTCGGTACGCAAACCTAGAAATAATCAAAAATTGTTAACTAATAAGCAACTCTTAAAAGTGTAATATAATGGTTTTGGCTTTTAGTTTAGTTATATTCTGTTTTATGTTGAAAGAGTCCGTCCTTGTGTGTTACTTCACTTCCTGCCTTTGTCTTTTTCCCGCCCGTTTTCAGTGTCCCATGTGTCTGCCTGATTAGTCTCACCTGTGCCTCGTTAGCCTTCCCTCACTAGTGTATTTAGTCTCTGTGCTCCCTTGTTTTAATGCCAGCTCGACTTTGTCAGTTTGTCAAGCATGTCGGGGCGTTTTTCGGGGGGGTGGTGGGGCTGAAATCTGATTGGCCACCACAAGTGCCACCCCATTATCCTTCCCGTCTTTCAGAGTGTGTAACAGGCGCTGTTAGTTTAAAGCTATAGTGAATATACTGCTATCATAACGCATCCAATGGTGTCATGCTAGCATGTAAGAAAGGGGGTTCAATAACGCTCCAAAGTTAAATTTGGGCGATGGCAAAACTAGCATGGCCATTTTCAAAGGGACCTCTCGAACTCTGATCTCAAGATATCTGAATTAAAATGGCTACTATGGGTACCCACGAGTTTTTTGCATGTGGGATAAATGTATTTTCTCCTAGTGTATTTGAATATTTCTGCATACTGGGGTTGGAATTGAATAAATTTGGTATGTCTTGGAAGCAGAGACACATAATTCATGCCAGCCCTGCATAAATCAGAGCACCTCTTGTACCTCCCCTGTCGAGAAAAAAGTTTGGAAACCCTGCAAGCATTCAAGCCCTTTCCCCAGTGTTTCCCAGTGTTTTGGACTTACTACCTTGATTTTCAGATTTTCTGCTTTATTTTGTTGGACTTGAGTTTTCCTGGCTAACCCCTTTGAATTTGTTTTCCTTTTAGACTGATTGTGTGATTTGCCGTGACTACGCCGTTTCATATATACACCTTTTGTTATTAAATCATCTGTACTGCACCTGTTCAGCCTCAGAGTCTGCATTTGGGTCCACTATCTTGAATTCCTTGTTTGGCATTTGTGACATCAATAAGTAATTTACTTCTTACTTGTTGTGTTACCTCAATATTGAATAAGATCAGATAATTAAACAGAATCATTAATAAACTTTGCCATGCATCCTTCAAATAATTCTTCAGTTCTTTATACTCCAATTGTTCATTGTTTACTTTGGTTGTAAATATAGTTCAACAGTTTAAAATGAAGAAAAGCTTGACTGAGTTCACTCGAGGGGTTTGCACATGTGCAAAATCTGAAACATCAGTGCTTTTTATTCATAAGATTTATATACTCGTAATGACAACCAAATCATTCCCATTTTATTCTTACTTCATTTCATCCACTCAGCGTGAGGTGTTTCTTTGTTTCTGTGAGGCATCCAAACCAAACGAGGACCAGCAGCCCCTCAGGCCCTACAGAAGCTTGGTTTTAATCAGCACAAGAACGCGTTTCAGCGTCAAACTCAGCAACGTTTTAAATCACCGAGCAGTAAAAAGTCCAAACTTGGAGACATCCTGCAGAGAAAAACTGTTGTGTGAATGGAGAACACATGAGAAATGATTGCATAAAGAGCAAGTGACTGACTGCAGGGGAGAAAAATTACTTTATAAGGAGGCTTCAAGTGGCCAAATGCAAACAGAAATATTACCTAATGTCAGCGGAGTCTCTTAAATCCTGGTGTTATTAAAGCATAAGGGCAATATTCGTATTATTCATGATTGTGGTTGTCATGGCATATAGAAAATTCTTATTCATCACGCATTTACAAATCATTATTCCAGGGTAAAAACATGCAGCATTTCCTGGTCAACAAATACAGAAGAATTAATGTCAATAAAAATGTTATTGGACACTTAAAGAGTTCAGGATTTGGGGAAATACCTTATTTCTTTTTGAGGGTGAGAAGATTTACATCAATCTAATGCTTGTGATAAATATGGAGCTTGAATCCAGATATGTTTAGTCCAGCATAAAGACACTCAGCAGCGCCTCTAAAGCTTAATAAATGATCACGTTATATCTGCTTTGTTTAAACTGTACAAAAGCAGAAATGTAATAACAATCAGTTCTGACTTCAGAGGGGAGTTACATTTTGAAGCAAACAGTTTGTACATCCACTCGGCACTTCCGCTCAACATCTCAGACTATAGTGCAGGTTGCCAGATACAGCCAGTGAGCATCTGGTCCAAAACCTGGAAGCCTGTGTGACAAGACTGACACGCTGCACACAGTCACAGCTGCTGTTTGCCAAGAAATTGTTCCAGCACATTATTCTGCTTAAAACTATAAATTGTCACTTTACATTTGCGTTTCTTCACTGGTCAGACAAATGTTATACAACGTGTCAGTGATCTTTAATACAGGCGTTTGTATTTATATGTCTTTACTTTAGACAGAGCCAGGCTAGATGTTTCACCCTTGGCTCGTATTTGCCATTTCATTTTGGGACGTGGGCAGTGAGTCAGAGGCCTGGAAACAGATCCCCGACTGCAGCTTCATATTAAACTGATGTTAAATATCTCATTTCATTCTTGGACAGAGAGCAAATGAGCACGTTTTATAAGTGTAAAAAACATCAATCTTACTGGTTCAGTTAAGCATATAGCAGAGCTGAGGACCCAACACAAGAGTGACACCCAGTAAAACAATAGTAATTATTTTAGACATTAAGAGTTTCTTTCTTTTCCATTAAAGTTGTGCAAGTTAGACACATTGATGTATCACTTACAGTACGTCTGTGACGCTGCCCACGGAGCTACAAATGAAATCAGCTCTCCAGACCCGCGCCCCAAAATTTAGACTGATAAATGCGTCTTTAATTATCTTTATTATCCCTGACAGGGTCTCTATTGTTTATTTTAAAAAAGAACTTGGAGAACCACATCCAACTGAACTCTGCTTAAGGGATCACTGCTCAGTTTGATCACTGATATATAGAAGCGAGGCAGGAGACACTCAGTGAAGGCAATTTGGGATCAGTGCGACATCTGACATTGACAGGGACTGCGGGGGTCGATCCTGAACCCACTGAGGACAATCACTACAACAAAACAACTATTGTGGAAAGAGAATTCAGGAATAATGTGATAATAGTGATGGTAAAACAACCTGAAATGTTTGTCTTGGTTAATCCTGTCAGAACGATGCATGTTGCAGGATATATAGAGTGCTGTGCAATGCTTAGTAGGATGATGGATGAAAAAAGGCAGAGAACCACAGATTCAGAAGGCTTTTATTCCGTGTGCAGCTTTAAAATGATGAAGTCATACAAAAAAACCAAAGACAGGCCATAATACCATTGACAGTCACAGATGTTAAGGTCCAACTTTGCAGCAGGATGCAAAAGGGCTGAATGTGTTTTTATGATGCAGATCCACAAGTGGTGTCTCCTGCCAGTCTGACAGACCTCCCTGCTGCTCTCCCATACATTCGTACACTCTGTGGGCTGAATCAGAGCTCAGTTACTGAAGACATCACTGTCACAGTTGTGTTATTGCACAGGAACATGCAGACATTTTAGAGTCCAGGAAAAAGAAAACTGGCACCTGACACCTACACTTAGTATTTTATATCTTTCATACTGCCAGTAATTATGTTTAAACTGATGGTGATAAAGTATATTTGCTCCTTCTGTTTGTATCTACTGCTCTCTAGTGGTGCATGAGTGGCCTTTCCCAGAGATTAGTCCGTCAGGCAGACACTCTTTTTACACATGCTGCTTCCCCTCTTGTAATTACGAGAGTCCCTAACAGCAACCATAACCCTGTAACCTGTTTTTAAAAGCATCTGATTGGTGAGAGTCACTGGGGCAAAGCACAGGCCCAGGAAACCTTTACTTACCAACAGCTAGGAGCAGCTCGCTGATCTGTTCCCCTGACAGTGCTGATGTTTCCGTAAAGGATAAGCCCCTGTCATTGGCCAGACTCTGTCCTTCCTGCATGATGACATAAAGAACCCTGTTAATGCATGTCTCAGATGTCTGCATATTAAATAGGGGATTGATTGAGGTGAAGGAGGGTGAGTTTCTGCGTCTGTACCTGCACTGAGACCTTACGATCCTCTGCCAGATCTCCCTTGTTGCCTACCAGCCATATGACAGTAGATCCTGGGGTGTACTGGTTCTCAAGCTCTTTGAGCCACACTTGAGCTCTGATAAATGTTTCCTGGAGTGAAAATACACAAGAATACACAGTGGAGTATACACCAGCCGAGATAAGGCAAGATAAAGAAGAAATGTCCATGGTCACGTGTCTGTTCTTTTTACCCTTTGGCTGATATCATAGACCAGGAGTGCAGCGTGGGCTCCTCTGTAGTAAAGTGGAGTGACACTGTGGTATTTTTCCTGCCCTGCCGTGTCCCAAATCTCAAAGCGGAGAGTGACGTTACTCAGATGCACCACCCGGGTCAGGTAGGCACCTAAAGGAGCAAACAGCACAGTGACGCCAGAGGAGAATCATTTGTTCATGTCTGTAGAGATGTTTTCTTGCTGGGTCATATTTATGATTTTGGTAGTGAAAGATTAAGAATCAGTAGATCATAAGCAGGGTTGGGAGGGTAACTTTAAACCTAATCCAAGTATCTCACTCTTAAACTAAGGTAACTTAATTACAGCACTAATAAAGCTTACTAGTTAACAGGTTCTGCAGTATATTGCAGTTTGTTTAATCTGTGTAAAAAGTGTAAAAAGAGACAAGTTGTGGTTTCACTTGTCACTACTCCCTTCCGGGAAATAGTCCAGCACAAAACTTCCCTATAAAAACCACAACTTGTCATTTTTACACTTTAATCTTTGTATAGATTAAATATGTAGATTCAGTTAATAAGTCAAATTTAGAGGAGCTTTTAGGCACTTTTTTTCCCTCAGACAGAGCCACGCTAGCTGTCGCCTCCACTTCCAGTTTTTATGCTAAGCTAAGCATCTTCAGACTTAAGCTTCATCTTTACCGCACAGACATGAGAGTACACATATTTTAATATCTCAGCAAGAAAAATCATGTATCATATAAGGACTAATTTATAAAATCACTGCTGTCCAAAGCGTCATGTAAAGTGTCATGAACTCACAGCCTACAGTAGGTGATGTATTCCTGAACTCATCTTTCCCAAATCGCATTGCCAGACTGGACTTCCCTACACCAGAGCTTCCCAGAAGAACCATCTTAACCCTGAGGGTCCGAACTGGTCTACTCAAAGTGTCACTGTGGAGCTGGGATCCTCTCTGCACCCTTGGGAGATCAGATTTTTCCCCCATCAAAAGTTCACTTATTTCCAAAACAGGGAGAAGAATACAGATGGACAAGATGGAAAAAAGTCCAAGAAAAGTCCTCAAGTCCTGATCCAGTAGTCCTTTTCCTGTTAAGAAGCAACTCCAAACTGTACAGAAGGGTTAGTATGTCTTCTTTGTTGTGTAAGAGTCTGCAACTGTGCCAGCTTCACCTTTTTTTTACAGAAAATAAAAGTAAAACCAAAGTCCAGTCTTAACTTGTAAAAGGCCAACAACAAAGTCTCACTTCCTTGTATACAACCACAAATGAGCCATAACACCTTCCAGCCAATTACAAGTTAGCAGCACATGCACCCTTTGTGCTCATTAGACACACTGTTTTATTGTGATAGACATAAAACAGGAAGGAAGTTTTTAAAGTAACAGAAACCAAAGGGGTTGTGGGGAATTATTTGGTCTTTTCCAAAGTTTGATGCTGTTTCCCCTTCAGCTATTTTGATTCAACAGCTACACAAACACAAGCTGTATTCAGTTTCTTTCTAATGTACGTATCCATTCATACAATTCAAACCAAAGAAAATCAAGTTATTTTCAAACCACTGATACTTCACACAGCAGGCTTTTAACATTAATTTCCTGTTTCAATAAGTAAAATAAGAAAATAACTAGTGTATATCATATCACAGAAATTGTCCCCATTCTTTGGATATCAAAGGCTGCACAGAGATTCTGCATCGGCTGCAGCAGGCCTGTTTCCTTCCTGTGTGTCTCTTCTTCAATGACACTGTACCAACACAGGAGGGCGGCATTGCATATGTTACTGCAGTGTGCTTAAAAGAGTCGGACTCACAGTCTATGAGCATGTGTATGTCCTAAATCTATCCTTTGATGTTATTTTGTGAACCAATTACACATTTTAATGTCAATAGTTATTTGCAGAAAACTACATCGACAATATTATTTCAATGAATATATATAACTGTGTCTGTACACTAGCCATTCAGTCACTTTATTATGCCGTATGGTGAATCTTGACTAGCAGTCGGGGGCACAAACAATAAAAACCACACAAGTACAGACAAAAACAAAAGTACCAAAACACAACAGTGATTCTTATGTATGTACAATATACAGTAAACAATAATACAACAACAACAATGCTAATAATGTGCAAATAAAAGTTAAAATCACATTTGAGCAGGGTTATTGTACAAGGAACAAAGAAGTTTATACTCCTTTAATCTAAATCTGCAGGCTGAGGGAAGAGGTTCAAACTCAAGGTGCAGGTGGTGGTTCATACAGTCCAGTATAGACCTGGTCTTGCGGAGAACCTGCTGGTGAAAGATAGCCATCAAGAGGATTCTGTGGGACACCGATCACCTTCCCAGCAACCTTAACAGTGTGATTCCGGTGGTTTAGGTTGCTGTACCAAGCAGTCACAGAAAAAGGAAGAACAGATTCAATAGAAGATATTTTCCTGTCCACATTAGAAACATTTAATTTCCAAAGGACATTGTTGTCCCTTCTTACAGACGGCATCAAATTTCAAGTAATTATCGATGATTGAGATGGTGGGTGGGATGATGTCCTTTAGAAATCAATGACCATATCCTTGCTCAATTATAATAAACCATATTAAAATAAAGCAGATACATATATTAGAAAATATAGGAGGACGTCCCTAAACGCTGTATTGAAAGTGTTTTATAAATGAATTATTAGATACTTTCAAGGCACTCTTACGATGCGTCCTATGTCTCAGTTTCTCCAGTAAGAAAAATATAACAATGAAAGTGTAACAACTTTGCACCATTGGCCTTTAACTCCTTACAAAGTTGTAATCCTGGACAAATGTTTGCCCATGAGGCAATGCAATGATAGACATGATTGTTTTAAGCACTGTGTGTAATTCAGACCTAATTATAAGTACTTTATCTATAAATTATGAATAAGTAAGACACTATATTTAAACTGTATGTGCATCTGTATTACAAATCCTTTGACGACAATAATAATAATATAAAATTAGACTTTGACAGACAATGTTAAAACAGAACAGGAAAAGTTTTTCTACATTATTCCAAATGATATGACAATGATGCCACAAAGAATAAAAAGTATGAAGTCGCTACCAATTATTTCAGAGCATTACATAAAGGGTACAGGCTCTACATTGTGTCCAGTCTAACAGAGGTCTGGTCTATCTCTTTAAGGAAGTCAGGTCTGTTTTTAGAGCTGGCTGGTCATCATTAAAAATAGCAGAGGGGGTGTGAGAAAGTGTGATAGCCCATGCTAGAGCTGTGGTTTCTGGCTGGAACCAAACCCCTGAACATGTATGGAGTCCAGAGGTTGATGCTGCATTCAAGTGCTCTGCATAAACTCCGGGATCTTTGCAGTGTGATTTTAATTAAGAGATTAACATACATACTTTGATTCTCTGATGTTTTTTAAAAAAAATTGAAATATCCCCACGGCATGGACTACAGCTGAAATGATGAGTCGACTGACAGAAAATTAATTGGCAACTATTTTCATAATAATTTGTTATTTTTCACCAAAAACATTTCCAGCTTCTCAAATGTGTGACAAAACAAGCACTGTGAAAGTGTCACTTTGGGCTTTGGATAATTATGATTATCTGGGTGATTTCTTATCATTTTCAGAATTTTTACAAACCTAAAGATCAATCGATGAAGAAAAAAGGATTAATCAAATTATGAAATTATCATTGGTTGAGGTTATATAGGCCTACAAAATAGTTCAAAATTAGGTCCACCTTAACCAACTACAACGGTAAAACCTTACTTTTACATGAATACATTGGTAATAATAATCTAGTGATATAATAACATTTACATAACATTTTTCTGCACTGAGAACTTCTACATTCACACTTAGGGTCTGTCACATTGCACTCTAACTGAAGAAATCAGACTCCATGTGATTTGTGCTGTTCTAACAGTCAGATTTTGGTCTGTTGTGGTTTTGATTGATGTCTAACTGAGTGAAACCTTTATCTATCTGACTATAGTGAGAGACCACAAATGCCCACTGAAGGAACCCAGGTCACTTTGGCCTTACAGACTCTCATTAAGTAACATTTAAAATGCTGGACTTTTACTTGTAACCAGTGGTACACTGCAGAGTATACGCAGGTGTTCAAAGTATACCAACCTATGTTTTAGTTGGCATTGGGTATACCTACTTCTAAATACCCTCTGATGCACATCATTCATAGCTGTCCAATTTTCATGAGTGGATATGATAAAGAATAAGGAATACTTCATTTAAAATGCATAATTATGCAGTTTCATGCTGCAGAAGTTAGATGACAATGTGCAGTTGCTAATGGGTGAGCCATTTTTGGGTGAACTAAATATGTAATATTAGTTATACATGTACAATATTACTCATTGATAATTCTCTTCTTTTTATTTGCATATTTGATGTTGAGGTAATCCAAAAGTATCAGAAAGTAGACAGTTTTACATACGTATATATAAATAAACACTTATTATTATTATTATTATTATTACACCTGTACTGCATATTTATAGCCTCGTGTCTAAAGATTTCCATTTTATTTTATTTTTTACTTACATGTATATACCTTTACATACATACTTTGCCCCCGGGGTTCAATAAAGTAATTCTGATTCTGATATCAATCACATCTATATATAAAAAGTGTATATAATGTACATCATTTTTTATTATATCTTGTATTTTTTAATTTAATGTCTATTGTCTTATCTGGAGCTGCTGAGTGAATTTGATCAATAAAGTCTATCTTTGATTCTATCCTATATTTTACCAGTGTGGTTAATTGTTTCTAGCTACGCCCAAATTTCCCACACCACGTGAAGGCGTCTTGATTAGTCTTTGAAGTTCGTCGGTGTGACAGGTTCGCGTCCGCTGGTGGCGACAAACTAACAAATGCTGCTGGATTAACATAAAAAACAACAAAGGAAACCTCCCACATTTTATGATAAAGATAGTGTTGGCTACAGTAAACGTATTTATCCGTTGAATGTCGGTGTTTAATCTCATTTTCCCGTCGGTTCTGCTCGTAAACGCAGCAGAGAAGCGCACGTGGGGGACAGACGCAGTGTGAGCCAGACTTCCTCGCGAGTTAGAGAGAAAGAGAGAGAAGGAGAGAGAGAGAGAGAGAGAGAGACAGGAAGAAGTGTAACAAAAAAAAAGAAAAAACGGATATAAGACAATGACCCACGCTTCTCCTCCTCGACTTTAACTTCTTTTTTTTAGCGACACATGAGAGCCAGCAGCTTATAGTGGCCGCTGTGTTTTTTTTGGGGGGGGATTATTCGGTGCGCCGTTTTGCGACTTTTATCTGCAGCGAGTGGATACTTCAGGGTCTGAAAGGGAAGACATGGGGACTCAGGGCACAGGACGGAAAAGGTCTACCAAGAAGGAGAGGTCGACGGCGGAGGATGATGCCCTGAATCTCATAGCGAGAGAGGTGAGTGGAGGGAATTGAAGGTGTCTGAAAGGAGTGGTCCTTGTTTCCTTCTGTGACCCCAAAACCCACATACTGACAGAAGTGTTACCCCCCCACTCCCAAATGAAGAGAGGATTTGACAGGATCATCCAGAATTTTAGCTCCTGGTGGAAAAAGAAGACCTTAAACGCACCCCAGAGTCTCCACTGACAGAAATAGCCCATCTGTGCCCAGTTAAACTCTAAATTTCATCACTGTCCTTTTAAATGTATCTTTATTTTAAGACAGGCAGATTTAGGGTTGCATTGCTGTATACTATAAGTAGCTTAAATGGCTCCTTTTTATGGCGGTACAGTATGGAAAATAACTTGTATAGACCTGAAACATGCTTCATATATATAGTTGGTAAAGTCAGTAATTGTTGCCTGGTGACATAGTTGCAAGTAGGGTGTGTTTTACATTCAGAAGAAAGCATTTAATTCACATTTTTGCGCACTTACACGCATTAAAATTGCCCTTTAAATAAGTATGCATCCAATTTTCTCCACACATAACAAAGAATTAAATGAATCCGTTGTTAATTGTGCAAAAATAACATTTAAGTGCAGGTGTTAGTGGCTGTAGGGGCGTTTCTGCTCTGTGTGGACTGTGCAGTGTCTCATTCAATAAAGGGCCGCTGTTGGCTCATATATTCCACTTTCTGGTTACATGCTCTGTGTCTCAGCTCTCCTTTTTGCGGCCCGCAGCTGATTTTAAAATGGTTTACTGTACAGAGGAACAGGCCTCTCGTGTGCGAACCTGCAGGGATTGTTGTGCTACCCCCTCCATAAAGAAACACTGGAGCTGGCAGCAGTTGCTCCCATTTGTTTCTTACAGGTGGCGAAGTCGTGTTGTGACAGGTTCACACTGTTTAAAGGTGTCTAATCTCTTTATTATGATGAGTCTAGTGCAGGATAAATGAATGTTTTGTGGTAGCAGTAATGCCCCCCGGTGTGTTTTCGGGGCTTAAGTCAGCCTGTTTGAAGTTTGATCCCCTGCACGCTTTTGTCTGCACTCGTGCCTTTCGAGGTGCGAAACACGGGGCAGAAAATCAATATTTGAGGTTTACATGAGAGCAAAAACACCAGCCATCCACACAACCTGACCTGAAGCATTGTGCATCTTTCTTTGAGCGTGTTAGGATTTTATATTCGTGAAGTTCTGTGTAAGGACTGTTAGGTGTGCCACTTTCTTTCATGTTTTTACAGATGAACCAATGGGGATCCCTGCTGCCTGTTAAGCAAATGAAGGTTTCTCCTGCGGTGAGGTGTTGATCACAACCTGAAGGCCGCCATCACAGCCCTCGCCCTGATTTAGGGCAGCTTTGACGCACTTTTGTTCAGTTGGGAGGAAGCTAAGTCTGTGCTAACCCAACCCGGATGTGTCACAAAATTTGCATGTCACCGTTAACTGACAAAGACAAACGCTACTGTCATCACTTTCCTGTGTGTGGATGACCCTGGTACCAGTGGCGAGCCTGCGGAGGGTTTGAATGTTCTCTGAACTGCGTCGCTGACTTATTGACACTGCAGTGGTGTATCTGAGGTTGCACATTCCTGCGGCTGGCAGTTCTTGTTGTAGACTATTTTTCAGCAGCAAGGATGTTACCCGGCGGAGGCTTGAGGAGACGGAGGGAGCGTGTGTGGGGGGGGGTTAGTCAGCAGTAGCAGATACACCGATTACCACCCGGGTAATCCAACAGGAGGATTCTCCTTTGATGATGAATCCTCCGTGTTTTCTGGCAGTAGTGACCGACTCCCGAGGCGGGTGGAACCGGTAACTGCGGCCCAGTTTTCTGGCACAAGTCTGTCAGCAGAGAAGTGTGTGCCTTTTAAGAGCGAGGAGGTCCGGGGGGGTGGGGGGGGCACACAATCCCCTCGCTGGCTCCCTCTGACAGGACGGGTATGGTCAGCCCTTGATGAGTTGGGCCCGTCCCAAAGTTTTATAGAGAATAGCCCCTGAAGCTGGGCTGTTGCTCGCCCAGTGTTGGTTAGGAATCGGGTTTCTGGGTGGGGATGGCCGCGCGTGACCCGCCTGGGCGCGGGCTCGACGTGGAGGAGTGAGGAGGAGGTGAGAAGGGGAGGGCAGGAGCCAAGGAGTGTGTCCATCACCCCGCCGTGCCCAGCCCAGGCATGGAAACATTGGAAATTAAGAGGCAAGTTGCTGCATGGAAACGTGGCTTCTGGAATAGTTGCGAAGTTTTTAGGTTTCAAAAGAATTTTTTGGATAAGTCGATTAGAAATGGTGTTTGAGTTCAAGGGAAAAGTTCCAAATTCCTCTGGATTTGTAACTTGTTTATACGGGTGGTCTTTAATGCCCTATATGACAGAAAAGCTGAATCTATTTCAGGGTTTGGCGGACAAAAAGGTTGGAATCAACATTTTTCACACCTGAAGTATATTTAAGAAGGCGCCAAACTGGAAAATAATTCTTGTGTGTTTTGGCAGTTTTTGTCACTTCCGCACCACAAAATGGTCCTGTGCAAAAGGAATGGATCAAGTTCTACTTGATTTAAGGGAGACCGCAGCGGGGAAAATCAGCCAAAGTCCGTTATTTACTGGGCCCGACATACAAACCACTGACAGCCGCTACCTGTAATAATAACCTGAGACAGCTCATCGGTGAACTTGTCAGATATCCAGGCTTACCGGTAAATTGAGTGATGACATCTGTTGGGAGCAAATGGGGCCCCTGTTATTGTCAATACAAAACTCCTGGAGAGGTCCTGCCAATAGCGAGTGTAGTTAAAGAGTGGAAACCCTGGAAGCGCTTGTAGTTTTCACAGTTTGGTGTAAACCTATCTATTTTGTGTCATTCAAGGCCAAAATTTCACTATATCTTGCTGCCGGTATCCGGTTAAATCCAGGTGAACAGCGTCTACAATAAGAACTCCAGAATGGATCTAGCAGTCTCTCCTCTTCGTCGAGTCCTCCGTTCCTCCGCGCGGTCCCCGGCCGGCGCCGTGTGCCGCGGCGGTTGAGAGATTAACCTCCGCTCTGGAAGTTCTGGCGTTATTAGGCTTCGCTTGCCATTCCGATAGCCGGCAGCCACTATCAGTGAATATCTTGACGGCTTGAATGGAAAACTTAGGACTAGTGTTGCACCATGGTGACGCAAACTAAAGCTGCTTTCAAGTTTTCCACTCTTTCTTAACTAAGCCCTTGCAAGGAGCCTGAGGAGGGGTTGTTTACTTGACAATACAGGGCAGCACTTGCTTCCAAACTTCATTATAATTACGGTAAGCGGGCGTGATATTGACAAGTTCAGATGAAGTGTCTCAGGTAGTCATTCAGGTAGCTTGTCAGTGGTTTTCTTATGTGGGACGCATCGAAGGTAAGAACTGGCTTATTTTCCCGCGGTGCGTGGGGCTCTAAGATCAAGTTAGAATGCTGACTTGTGGTTTACAGGGACGATTGTGCAGTGTAGAGCGCGCGAAGAACGGTTGAAAACTGCATTAACAACAAGA
Organism: Morone saxatilis; assembly: GCF_004916995.1. Taxonomy (NCBI): domain Eukaryota; kingdom Metazoa; phylum Chordata; class Actinopteri; family Moronidae; genus Morone; species Morone saxatilis. The sequence goes on along the minus strand of NW_023340095.1, from coordinate 3,242,930 downwards.
GTTTATTCCAGGGATTTTTGTGCCATTGTGAAAGCTATGAAGTTCCAATTGTTGTGAAATGTTGATCAGCTTTTTTTGTCCGCATACCGTGAATAGGTTCGCCTAGTTCGTTCCATATTGAGGTGAGTTAAAGACATCGGCGTATAAACAAGTAAACATCAGAGGAACTTTTGACTTTTGCTTGACTCCAAAGAATCTTGCTAATCTCATTTATCAAGAAAAACGTGAATCTGTTAGACCTAAAGCTTGTGCTGACGAGAGCTATCCAGAAACACTTGCCATCGCAAGCAAACTTGGCTCTTTCCAATTGGTGTTCCATGCTGGCGTGGGGACGGGTCCGGCTTGATGAAGCTCCAGCACCCCCTCCTCCTCCCGGCTGTGCCTCCCCGCTCTGGCCTGTTTCTGGCTGGTGTGTTTTGGTTGGTGTGCCGTGCGCGTGGCGCGGCTGCTCGGGGTCCGTGCTCTGCGCGTCCATCGCGCCCGTGTCCGCGCGCGCCGGTGCCGCACCCACGAGGCGCGGCGGGATGGTGAAGACTGTGAGAACCTGAGTCTGTTGCAAAGGAGGTGCGGAATTGTTAGACCACCGCGTGTGGTGGCGCGCGCCGACGCAGGTGCGAGTGCGAGCTGACATACTCGCTTGCAGAGGCGCCAGCAGATGTGTCCCCGCCCCCGACCCCCCCGACCTGTGTACTTAGAAAGCGGCACACCCCTATGGGCGACGGAGTGTGACAAAACGTGGCGCGCAGTTGACGTGGTCCACCGCTTGAGGTCGTGCCGTATTCTCTTCGACTGCCGCAAGAAACAGGAGGATTCATCATCAAGAGAACCTCCTGTTGGATACCGTGTATCTGCCTACTGCCCTGGACTAACCCGCCGCGCCCCCCCTGCGCCCACACACGCGCCCCTCGCGCGCCGGTTGCTCCTTCAAGGCCTCCGCCGTAAAGCATGCCTTGGGCTGCTGGGAAAAATAGCGTCTAGCAACAAGAACTGCCAGCCCCGCAGGAATGTGCTCACACCGCAGGATACGACCACTGCACGCTGCTCAACTACGTCGCGACGCCCGCGCGGGCGGCCGGTGCTTCAGGGAGAGACATCGAGAACCCGCGTGCGCCGCATGCGTTCGCCCACTTGGTACCAGGGGTCATCCGGACACACAGGGAAAGTTATGACCAGTAGCGTTTGGTCTTTGGTCAGGTTAACGCGTTGACAGATGCCAAATTTTGCTGACGACGATCCGGTTGGCGTTAGCACAGCCTTGGCGTCTTTCCCAACTGAACAAAAAGTGGTCAAAGTGGCCCTGAATCAGGGCGCGGCCGTGTGATGGCGTGGGTCCTTCAGGTTGGTGGTAACACCCTCACCGCGCAGGGCAGAAACTTCATTTGGCGTTAGACAGCAGCCAGGGATCCCGCGATCTGTGGTGTCATCGTGGCTAAAAAGCCCCTGGAAAGGAAAGTCCACATCCCCCTGAGCGGAGTCCGCTTACACAGAACTGTCGGCACGCAACTCATACAAAATCGTTAAGACGCTGCATCAGAAAGAGCAGTGCGACGCAATGCTTACGGTCAGCGTCTGGTTGTGGGATTGGGCATGTTGGTGTTGCTCTCATCGCCTAAACGCTCGACGAAGATATTGGATCTGTGTGCCCCGGTGTTTTCGCAACCGTCGAAAGGCACGACGAGCGTCGCAGGACAAACAGCGGGGTGGCCCTAGGGATGGCACGACTTCAAACAGGCTGACTGTAAGGCCGCCGGGAAAAGCACGACCGGGGCATTTACTGGCCGTTCACCACGAAGGAAACATTGCACTTCTATCCTGCAGCTGAGACTCGAGTGCATAAGTAAGAAGAGATTTAGGGCAGCCTGTCTCACACCAGTGCCCGTGAACCTGGTCACGAACACGACTTCCCACCTGTGTAAGAAACAAAATGGAGCAACTGCTCGCCCACTGCGCAGTGTTCGTTTCTCATAAGTAGCGAGAACGAGTCTCCCATCCCCTGCATGTCGCACACAGACTGGGTGTCCTGCTGTGCATGAAACCATGTGAAAATAGCCTGCGCCGGGCCGCCGAGAAGAAAAGAGGCTGAAGCACGCGCAGAGCAGTGTGCGGTAAGCGCGCGCAGGAGAAGTGGTAGGAAGGTATCTGAGTGTGAGCGAAACGCGCATGCGGGCGGGCCTTTTACGGCTTGAAATGAGACCACTGCACGAGTCGCACCATAGCAGGAAACGCCGGCCTCAGCCACTACACATCTGCGCTCACGTTATGGCCAGATGTCTATTATTAGGCTATGGCACAATTAAAATACGGATCTCATTTGGATACTTCTTGGTTAGGTTTGCTGGGTGCCTGGGAGAATCAATGTTGGACTGCGCCACAGTACTGTTTGTTGGTAAATGTGGGCGCGCAAAGTTGGTTTACAGTGCCGCTGTGAAGTGCGCGAAAAACCAGACATCGCTCGAAGGTTAAATGGCCTTTCTTCCCGAGCAACCTTGTTCAGACTGAACAAAGCACCCCCAAGAAGCTAGCTTGCCCAACGTATGTCACCAGGGCAACATTACTGACTTTGACCATGACCGTCACAGTATGATGAAAACCGATGCTGTTCAGCGGGTGCGGTGGATAGCAAGTTTGATGTCTGGTCCCATATGGTACCGCGCAATTAAAAACGGAGCCATGATGGTATGTAAGGGGAAATACACTGGTATTGAGGTACTGACGAACGCAATGGGTCGAGAAGAAAAATAATCAAACAGCACCTAGCAAATCTGAAGCCCTGAGTTCTAATAAAAATAAAGGCATAACCATTTACAAGCGTGGACAGTGATGACGAGATTTGAGATTTTTACTGGGCACAGAATGGTATTTTCTGGTTGCAGTGAAGAACGTCGGCTTGGGGTGCGGTTTAGAGTTGTTCTTTTTCCAGCGCATGGGAGGGCTAAATCTCTGCGATTGATCCTGTCAAAGATCTCTCTTGCATTTGGGGAAGTAGGGCGAGGGTTGGGTTAACGCACTGTCTGTTGCTCCCAGTAATGTGTTGTGTGTTTGGGTGAGTCACAGAAAGGAACCAAGTGAATAGCACCAGTCCTATATCGGCACAACCGCTGCAAGATTTCTCCGCTCGCTCCACTCACCTCTCTCTCTTCGTATGAGGATTGCCTCAGGGCATCCATCCCCGCTCCGCCGTCACCTCCTCCTTCTTGGGGTCAGGACCTTTGTCCAGATCTGTGCGTCCTGAGTCATCTACGTGTCTGCGCTCCGAAGGTGTCTTCCCTTTCAGACCCTGGAGCAGCTACTAATGGCACATCTGCTGCACCGATAGAAGCTCGCGTATGAGATGAACGGCAGCGCACCGAAGTAATCCCCCCCCGCAAAAAAAAGAGTGAACACAGGGGGCGACGTACTTGATATGAGCTGCCTTGGCGATCTCTAAGAGTGTGCGGGCTAACAAAAAATAGGACAGTTTAAGTGGTACAAACGCTCGTGGATGGACCGAACTCACAGACCCGAGAGGTGTATGGGAAGAGTCATGTCTGCTACTTAACAGCGATCCGTGCTTGGTGCGTGCTTTTTTTTTTGTGTACCTTCTTACGGATGGTCTCGCTTCTCTCGGTTCCGTTACGCTTGCTCTCTCGTTGTCGATTCTCTCTTCTCTCTCTCGCTCCTTCTGTCGTTTTGTCTCGCACTTGTTCTCTTCGGCGTACACTCGCCGGGGATGGCAGGGCGAAAGTGGCGGTAGCACACCGGGACGGATAGTCGTGGCCTCACACTGGGTTCTGTCCCCTCTCCCAACGTGGACCGGACTTCTCTGCCGCTGGGCGTTTACGGAGCAGAACCGACCGGGAAAAATTGAGAGATTAGAAACACGCGGACGCCATTCAAACGTGAAATAAATACGGTATGTTATACTCGGTAAGTCCAATATACATGGAAAACTATTCATATACTAATATCCTCCTCCGCCACCGCCCCGCTATGGAATAAGATTGTGGGAGTCGGATTGTCCGTTTGTTCGTTTTCGTTTGCTATGGTTAACGTCGAGCAGGCATTGTGTGTTTAGCTTATAGTCGCCAGCCAGCGGACTGCGAACCTGGCTCCGAACCACCGACGGAACTTCTAACAAGACTTAATCAAGCGCGCTGTCACGGTGGGGTGTGGGAAATTTTGGGGGTGCTAGAAACTCTCAAGTAGTAACCCACGACTCTGGTTAGCAAATAAGTAGGGATAGATAATCAAAAGATGGACTCTTATTGATCGATTCAATATGTCACTCGCAGAGGCAGCCCGTCCAGCGCCATAAGGTCACAGATATGACATCTTAATTAAACACCGACGAACATAAGCATCACGATCGCGGCCATACACGAAATGATAGAATAAATGACTCGTCACCCGACCATCTATCATGACACGTTTTTGCGTGGGGTACGCGGTATGGGCAATAGGATGGTGACCGTTTGATATCAGAATCAGAATATCTATCCGATATGCTCGGAAGCCCCGGGGGCTAGAAGTTATGTTGTGTAATAAGGCTGCTATTTTTTATTGGATGAAACATTAGAAAAATAAAATGTATGAAAATGGAAGAAACTGTTAGATCACGACGGTACTAAATATGCGTGAGAGTTACAGTGTATAAACGATCAGGATTGAAACTATATCGGACATGGTACATAAAAATAAGCTGTTAGAGGTCGCGGCATGGGCGGGTTTCGTAAGTTTCGATAGCGGTATGTGTAGGGTATGACGCTAGGTAACTGATACTACTTTGCTGGATGAAGTACTTTTGGATATACGCTTCAACCATCGCAAATATGCACAATAAAAAAGAAGTGTATCTTGCCTATTCATAAGTGTGGTGGGTTATAGTTATTGTGACATCTAGCAGTGTTTGTATCTAATTGGAAGCAAGGTTCGGAGTACATGGTGTATTGGTGTTCAGCGCGGTGTAGTAAAATATCGAAAATGCGGGAAGAGTGGCGAATGCACTGATTGTGGGTCGGTAAGTGTGTGCAGGCGATGGGCTGAAAGTTGATGTTGCGCGGGATTTTGAGATGAAGGTATGTCAGCTACAACATATTGCTCCTGCAGTTGCGACGGGATATTCCCACTATCGTAGGAATAGTATGTGGAGCAGCTGTATGTGGGAGATGATATTTGCCATCAGGAGGTCTTCGTTTATTCGTTAGATGGGTTGTAGTCATACTCAATGCCAGAGCTAAAACATAGGCGGTCTGAGTGTGTGTATGCTTTGATGTAGACACTCTCCTGTTGCCGCGTCTCTTCAGTCATCATATACGAGATACTCTTGCCAAGAGTGCTTGCACCCACTGTGCTTACATAAGTAAGAATCCAGCGGATTTTTAATCGTTGATTTCCTTTCAGTTCTGAGGCTTAATGAGAGTCCTCGCTCGAAACCAAGAAGGGAACTCGTGGGTTGCCCTCGTCGACGGTGGCATGTTGCCTCACTCTGTCATATAGTCAGAACTAAGCCTAGAATTTCACTCAGGTTAGACATCAATCAGAAACCGACAAACAGACCAAATGCTGACTCGGTCTGTAGGATCGCAGGACAAACTTCATCGCGGATGGGTAGCTCTGATTTCTTCAAGTTCAGAGCTGCAATGGGACAGACCCTATGTGAATGTAGATAGTTTCTCTCGTGAATGCCAGAAAATGTTATGATATAGTACACTACGAAGTGTAATAAAAACGGTCACGTAGGATTGAATGCTGAGCCCAGCGAATAGTTACCTTTTGCGGATATAGAGTAATTCATTGTATCAATAGTTTTCCAACGGGTGGGTAATTACGGTTGGTGAGATTGTAAGATGTCCAGATAATACTGGGGTGGTAGCGCGTAATTTTGGAACACGTATGTTTGTAGCCGTGATCGCGTGATCTGGTGTATTGCACATAAACGCACGTCAAGACCGCGACTGTGAATAAGAATCATAAAGAAGGTGTCATGTGAATTTGGATATGAACTGCTTTTTTCTTCATCGAGTTGAACCCCTTTGTAGCTTTGTGTAAAAAAATTGTCTGGAAACGGATGATAAAGAAACTCACCCAGTCACATCACGTTATTGCTAATCCACAGCCCAAAGTGGATCACGTAAGGCTTGTCACTAAGGTTGCTTGTTGTTTGTTCACACATTTTTAGAAGCTTGGAACATGTTTATTTTTGTTGGGTGACAATAAACAGAGCAGAGCTGTCAAAAAAATTTATGTACTAGCAGAATATGAGGTAGCTATGCCAAGTTAATTTATTCTTGTCGGTACGAGTATCGTCATTTATACAGACTGCGATTAATAGTCCATGCCATGGTGG
>NW_023340095.1:3236324-3236505 GCF_004916995.1 Morone saxatilis | reverse complement strand
AGGAGGAGGAGGAGGAGGGTGTGGCTCATCAAGCGGCCGTCCCACCAGCATGGAAACATTGAAAGAGCAAGTTGCTGCATGGAAGTGTTTCTGGAATAGTTTCAGAAAGTTTAGGTCTAAAGAATTAGTTTTGATAATCGATTAGAAGTTTTGAGTCAAGAAAAGTCCAAATTCTCTGATT
>NW_023340095.1:3235991-3236223 GCF_004916995.1 Morone saxatilis | reverse complement strand
AAAAGTGATCAACATTTTTCACACCTGGAATTATATTTAAATGGCCCAAAATCCTGGAAATAATTCTTGTTGTTTATGCATTTCACTTCCTCACTCACAAATCTCCTGTAAAACAAGATCAATTCTACTTGATTTAGAGACCGCAGCGGGAAAATCAGCCAAGTCCTTACTTTTATGTCCCACATAAAACACTGACAGCCTACCTGTAATAATAAACCTGAGACACTTCATC
>NW_023340095.1:3234936-3235923 GCF_004916995.1 Morone saxatilis | reverse complement strand
GTATTGTCAATAAAAACTCCTGGAGAGGTCCTGCAATAGGAGTTATTAAGAAGAGTGGAAACCCTGAAGCAGCTTTAGTTTTGTCACATTGGTGTCAAACCTATCTATTTTCATTCAAGCTCAAATATTCACTATATCTGCTGCCGTATCGGTAATCAGTGAAGCTCTAATAGAGAACTCCAGATGGATTAATAATGAAAGTAATGGCATGTTTCAGCCTTAATCACAGCGCTGTACATTTCTCTACTCCTCTTAGTATCACAGGGTTCAGAGGAACTGTCAGGACGGTAAACCTGACTTGGCGTGGACCAAATGGGAGAAGACCACACAGTAGGAAAGAATGCCAAGGTGGAATACCAGAGCATTAGTTCTGTACTTTAGGGAGTTGGTTCCCTGCACATGTCAAACAGTTTGAATCCAGTTGTAAACATTCATTTGTAGCATGAAGTGGACAAACTGTGCAGGGCTCGGACTGTGTTTCTATAGAGAAGAAGAACGGTCGAGCCAATTCACAGACATTGTTCAGTTCATTAATGAAGGCTTGTGATAGTGTTCATCTGACCAATTCTGTACCATATGTAAATGTATAGTCCCCCAATCCAAGAGTTTCATTATAGAATCCCACTGTTTTAAATCCAGTCCTCTTGTTTTGTGATGAATGAAGCTAACAATGGATATCATTTACAGTCTGATTCCATTTACACAGAGGAATGCATACTATAAATATTACACTGTAGAACAAAACGATCAGTGTAAGAGTAATATTTCAAGCAAGGACTGTGCTCAAGAGCTTTTAGCCAAAAACAGAGTAGTAGTAGCGCTGTGTGTGTGTGTGTTAAAAGCCCCTGCACATCCTCACGAGTGTCCTGGCTGATGAGACCTGACCCATTACAGCTAGGAACAAACTAATAGGAATAATAAAAGTGTAGCACCAGCAGGCCTTTATCACATGATAAATGCAACGATGGCTGGGTTCCATTTAGCAGC
>NW_023340095.1:3229841-3234907 GCF_004916995.1 Morone saxatilis | reverse complement strand
CATTTAGCAGCTTCAGTTTCAGGGCCCTGGGGTTGTGCATGCTGGTTCATGCTTTTCCTTCTATTACAAGGCAGAAAGTAAAATGACGAGTGTGCAGGGTGTTTAAAGTGGGGCCATAACTGCCTATCAGCAGCAGCCTCACACCAATCCACTGATAAAGGATGACCACCATGAGACTGCCTGTCTACACCGACCACCTACAGCTGCTCTGCCTCCACTCTGCTGACTGCAACCCAACAGTGAACACATCCATCAATATGTGGAAGCAAAAAGTTGAATATAGTGAACAAATTTCCCTGAATGTTGGTACAGAAACTCACTCTTACTTTTGTAAATGCCTTAAGTTCTCATTGGCAAATGTTAGCGTGTCAACGTGCTGAACTAAGATGGTGAACTAATGTGGTTGTCATTGTGAGCCGACATTATCGGTGTGTGTGTGTGTGTGTGTGTGTAGGTGCAGTATAATCACAGCACAGTTATGTGGTCGTTGCCTCTTTAGTCTTGTTACCGATATTGACCAGATGCATCTGCAGAGAACCACAGGCAACAATTCTTGACAAAACTTAGAGTAAAAACAGGAAAGAGCTGCCTTTAAAAATTGGCATGTTCCAGTATTTAAGAGGAACACCAAATGTTAAAGACCGACAAATACTGTAACGGTTATTAAGTACTTCCAAATAAATGGCCGGTTTCAACAGAAATAGCAATAGGCTGTTCACATAAGTGCGTACTCGGCATGCTTTTCTAACAGGCGCTCACTTTCATTGTTGTTTGCTTGCCTTTTGGTCCGAGGAACAGTTGATGTTTGTTGAAGCAGTCAGCTGTGGTATTCACTCTAATGAGCAGGCCAACTGGAGCTTTTGGTTTTGGTTATTTACCAACCAGCTCATCTGTCTCTGGGGACAGGAGGACGGTTTGCTTTAAAACAAAAAGGATTCATTAAATCCCCACATGCCAGATCTTGCTGGGTTTTTTCCACACGTATGCTGATGATTCCTCTGCAGTTCTTTACACGGACATGGCTGCATGTATTTCAGAAAATCTTCAAAAAAGTCAAATTGGATTCTAATAGTGAGGGAAAATAGTCTGTTTTTGATTTGATGAGTTATGTATAATGAAATGGTGCAAACACATCAGATTTGTTACCAGATATACAGTAGATTACTGTAAGCTCTTTTTTGTGGTTGTGACATCTCCTGTAAACCAGTTATGTAGAAAGGCAATGAGAGAGCACTAAACAGTTGTGGTAGGATGATAAGCCCAGCTACTAATTTAGCAATTTAGTTAATTCTAACATTGCTTGCGACCACTAAACACCTATACCATAACAGACTGTACCTAACAGAGGCGTATGTAGCACGCACATGTTATTTCTGGCTGTTGCTTGGTGACATTGACTCAACAAAGTCACAATAATGATAACTGTCCTAGAAGTTGTCCTGAGGCGAACTCTCACTTTTGTTGAAAGCTTCTGGTAAAGACAGAGTCTCAGTTTGAATCACACCCAGCACTCACATCAGCTGAATGTGTCACACAGCGCAACTCTAGCAGTCTGTTCATGTTCGCATGCTTGACTTCTGATATTGTTTGTTAAATTAAACTCAACAGCACCTTTGATTCATATTAACTAGTAGTTATAAGAGTCATGTTCTTTAATGTCAAAGCAAGGGTTGATATATTTCTACAAACAGTTTGAGACACACACTCCTCCTGTGGAAAATCCTCACATTCTTTCACTACTGCCAGTAACACTGCAATGTGATATATATGGCATTTATGCAAGCGTCAGACATTTAGATTTGCTTCAGATTGTAACAGAAAAACATCCCAAATTCACCACAGGTAGGTCATTGCTGCACAGACAGTTTGCATGGGTAAGCAAGGTTTGAGACACACACAACTTTATTTTAAATGAGATACATCTGATCTCGCTTTTTTCTTTTTTTAAGGATTCTATTGGCTCTATAAAGCCTTTGTTTGCTCCGGTGCTCGCTGGTCTCATCGCTCTGAAACAGCTGAGCCAATCACAGTGACGCGTGACGACAGCAGCAGCACAAATGGACAGATGCTTCTCCAGAAAAACCCTGTTGTTGTTTGTACGGGGGACGGGCTGGACCGTGTAAACACACGAACGAAAGAAATAATAATAATAAATGTTGGATGAAGCCGTTTCTGTGGCCGTGTCAATCTCATCTTCGTTCAGCGTTTCACACATGACACGCTGCTTTGTTGCAATGCAGAAGGATGCAATCCCACAGACGGTTGATAAAGTGCTTTATTTATGAGCTCACACTTCCTGCATGAACAACAGAATACTGAGTTCTAATTATAACAGATCAGTCTGATGTGTCTAGAGTTGTGTGCGGTTATTCTGTAGCCGCCATGCTTGCACATGATTCAATAAAAGTCTTTTCTGGGGGGATTTATTGGAAGTGTTTTTGGTTCGAGGACTCGCTGTAATCATCAGAAAGAGAAAATACAGCTGTTTGACATTCTCGTCATACAGGGTGAAAAACATTTTCTAGCTACCTGCGGTGTTCAGCGTCACATTGAAGGAAGATGTGTTGTAGCTCTGCTCTTATTTGTGCTTCATAACAATCCGGAGCGTAACACAGTCCGGATGAAGCTTTTATTGTACTTAGTTTAACATGGAAGCAGTTGACTTTGGTGCTCACTTTGTTGGTACTGAACTTCTTGTGTACTGTCTGCTGAGTTTCATACTATGTACATACTGATGTTGTTGCTATTCTTGGACCTTTGCCAGTCGATCCAGTGCTCCAGTGGAAAGGCCACGGGGCCAGAGGGGCCTTTTGGGGCATGAATGTGCTCCGCAGATTGAAATATCTCAACAACTATTGGATGGATTGTCATGACATTTGGTACAAACATTCATGCCCCCCTCAGGATGCCCCTCCTCTAGCGTCATCATCATACTTCAGTTCATAACCAAATATGTGCAAAACAAATAACTTTTCCTCCAGCCTGAGCTGTACTTTGTGTTTAATGCTAATTGGCAACTGAGAGCGTGCTAACATGCTAAACTAGGTGAACATACTCAACATTAGATTAGCATGTTAGCATTGGTATTGGGGGCATGTTAGCATGTTGATGTTAGCTGAAAGTAACGTTGTGTACTGTAATGTATGAACCCTACTGTGGCCTTACTCTGCCTCTGATTGGCTAGCACTCGTTGCCTTCGTTGGTTAGGGTTTGGCTTACCCTGACGCTGTGAACCAATCAGAGGCAGAGTAGGGTGGGTGACCTTAATCTGACTTTTAGATATATACGTATCTCGAGTATGCAGCCATCCTGTTAGCTGAGCATCCTAAACCCTACCAGGGCTTGTGTGGTAGTCAGGTTGCAGTGACACACACCTCTACAGTGAATGGTTTCTCTTTAATCTCTTTAATCGTGAAGTGTCTGTCTGGAACCTGTTTGACAGTGTTGATATGATCAGCCTTTCGCAGATACAGTATCGGAAATATTCCGAATTTGCTCCACAGAAATCAGAAGATGACATTTATTACACACCAGAAGAAGAATGAGAAAGATCGGTGTGTTTAAATACTGGTCTGCTTCAATATTACTCCCAGAAAATCAGCTGAATTCTAAGATTTCACAAACCTATAATCTTCCACCAGTCAGCACCAACTCTTCAGGTTTGTGACGATGGTCTGTTTTGTCTGTGTGAGTTTGAGGAGATCATCTGGAGCGTGGATTAAGTCGTCTGGTTGTGTGCTGGCTGTCTGTCAGAAGCTCGGTGAAGCGTTGGAGGGAATTGAGTGTTTAGACTGGATTAGTCTGGGGCTTGACGGCGAGGAAGGGGAAGCCCACCACACAATCCCCCCTTTTCATTCTTACACTCATCTAGGGAACAAGTGAAAAAGCCACAGTCGATGCAGTCAGTTCGTCTTTAATGCCGGGGACAAGCAGCACACATTTACACAATGACAGCCAACAGGAAACATCCCAGCTCAATGAGAAGCAGAGCTGTGGAATCTAAGCACTTTCATTAACACGTTTAAATGTGCTTCACTTCTAAACACACCGTCATAAGTGTCCTGTGCTCTTATTTTGGTGAATCAAACAGCTGTGCCACCCAGAATTTGGCTGGAGCAGATTGACATTTTCCAGTGAAGCCCCATTATGCCACAAAGTACTTTAACAAACATTAATAGTCCAACATTAAACAATGACTTGTGCATTTCCTGATGTGTATATACACAAACCACTGGCTTCACTTCAGCTTGGCTTGCCTGACTCGTGTCTCCTTAAAAGGAAGTGGCTCTGTGTGTGTGTGGTTGTGTGTGTTGGCTTCCTCTTGATGACATCATCACATGCACAGCCCATACAGATCTCTATCACAAACTCCTTCCTGTTTATTCACCACGGCTGACTTTCTTCCAAAGCTCAGGGAACAGTGTGGGGTGGGGTTCGGTGGGGGTTCAGTGCAGGTACCACACAGTGTATAAAGCCAGGTACACAGAGGGTGGCCATGCACTGGAATGGCCCAGCCGATTAACTGAGCGATGATGATGCTCCAAAAGTGGGAGCAAAGTACAAATGGTGAAACACTAATTCAAACAGACGGAAGAATGGAAGGATGGAGCTGTGTGGCTAAAGCAGGAGCTAATCATTGATCAGCTTTTCTGAACACTGACTTATTTAAGAGGAGTGGATAGTTTGCTGCTTTCTAAAGCTTGAATTAAAGAATTCCTATCTTTCATCCTGGCTGCATTCAGGTTGCTGCTGTTTAAACTGACACTTGATAGCCAGTCCAGTCTATGTAACTATTTTCTTTTCTGTAGTGGTGTTACTCTACATTGACCCGTAGGTCTGTGGCCTGTCAGCCTGGGGATGAGACGCAGTGCAGTCCCTGTGTTAGCACTCCTCAGTGCGAGCCCAATGACGTAGCTCATCAAACCAGTGGAAAGCAGCATGGAAACACACGACATCTCCAGCTGGACGGGTCACTGCTGTTCTTTACCTGGCCCACGCCGTTAAGATAAACATTGTACCTGCGCCAGAGAGCAGAGCAATGTGACTGTCACTAGACTGTACAGGAG
>NW_023340095.1:3218162-3229825 GCF_004916995.1 Morone saxatilis | reverse complement strand
GGGGGGGGGGGGCACTAGTTTATCAATCATGGAACAATAACAATATTTTAAGTTCGTTATGAAACTGTGGTGGGGCAAATTCGACCCCGGTGGGCTGCCATAGTCTCAGTAATGAATGGGAAACACTGAACATGTTATATACCACCAATATGGATCTTTGCCAGATAAATTGTGTAATAATTGCTTTGATTAGGAAACTCTTCTTGAAACAGATATTCAGGTCTCACCAACCACATACATACAGAATGGTTGTACCAATTGTTCAGTCTGAGCAGCTGGGAGTTCTTTCCACCACTGTGGGAGATAATGAGATGAGCATCCTCAGAGTGAGTGGGTTTAAACCTGGCTTGGGTTTAGGAAGGAGTGGTTCCAGGGTCCTGAACTGGAGGACCCTTCTCTATTAATATGTATTTATTGCTGGAGGACTCCTTTGATAGGGAAAGTAAACTTAACATGTGCAATTTATAGAGTTTCCTCAAAGTCCCAGCACGTCACGCTCTCCTTTTACTAAACCCCCGTCAGTGCGCCCGTGAGCAAGGAATATAAGCCCTACTTGGGTGTCACTGCCCAGAGGCAGCGAGTAAACAGTAAGTGTTTGAATGAGTGCAACATGCACAAAACAAATCACCCTTTGGAAATAAACATGTCACAGACTTTCCTTTGTGCCACTGATCTCCTGTTATTGACTGCGCTCATGGAGCTACATTGTGTAACTTCCTGCGAGGTATTGCTTACTCCCATCATGCTTTAGTAGTAGTGAGGGTTGCAACATAAACTGTTGCTGCCTGAAGCACCATGTTCAGGCTACAGGAAGGGAAAACAAGGAGGGCCCCACAGTGTATAACCAATTGGAAACATGTGGGTAACCTCACCAGAATGTCTCAAATGATGGTTCTATACAGTACGTCGGTCTGTAAGAGCCACAGCTTCTTGAGTCCAGTATCATGTTTGAACCGTTCACTGTCTCAGTTGGGAATATTATTTATGTGCTGGCATGTTGCTATCCATGTTTGGATCTGAGGAAGGTTTCCCCGACGTTGTAATGTAGTTCGCCTGGTTGCATTGCATTTCTGCACTGTTCGAACCCAGCTGCTCCCTTGTTTTATTTTTAGAAATGTCAGAAGCGTACTATTTGTTTTATTCCCAGCCTCACATAATCAGTTGCTAACCAGTTTGTTTGCAGTGCTGAGAGCTCCACAGCTGTTCTGTTTGTGTTTGTGTGGCTGAGGTTTGGTTGAATGGCTGTGTGGAGGCTGGAAGGAGTTTTTCCTTCAATAACCAGCACTTAAAGGTGTTGCATGGTTGTGCAGGGTGAGGATGATGATGCATACATGGTATCATTCATACAGTATGTGAGAAAAGAAGGGTGGCTGCTCAAATATTAGCTGAATTTAAACTCATTTATCACACATCCTTTTTTTGTTTCAATGATGACTATGCTGTTCTTGAGTGACTATTCCTGACACTGAGAAGGATATATGTAACTGTAGGGCTTTGTAATGACAAGAATCTGGCGACGTACCACATTGTGATGGCTAGACGACATCTCCAAACCTGCAGCTCCTGTGAAGGGAATCTGTCACAAGTGCTCCAAGGACGGAAGAGAAGCAGAGACAGGGTGATGGCCGAGGATCCAACAGACGAGCTACTGTACTGCTGAAAACGTTACTGCTGGTTCTGATAGAAAGGAGTCAGAACAGTGCAGAGCAGTCTGTTGGTCTGGGACCAGTCAGGGTGCTACGTGGTCATAATGTTACAGCGGTGTATATTGATATACTGTATATTATTTGGCAGAATTTGAAGACTCTTTTTCTTTTTCTGGAGCTTTCACTACAGTCTTCATCATTGGTTTGTTGTGTTGTGAATGAACTCCACTGCTGAACATATCACTGAGGACGTGTAAGTCAGTAGCTGCAGTGGCAGCAGCATCTCCACAGACCTGTCATCGTCCTGAAGACTGAACGAACTCTATCCACTGATGAAGACCACGTGACACAGTTGTGAAATTTACCCCGAGTTGGGATTTTATCGTCAGCCTAGAGAGATTTTTCTTATCATGAAATATTAACGTTAGTGTTTGCCTCAAACGTCTGTCAGTTGGCTCTAATTTGACTGTGTAAATGTCTTTAAAACAATGTCTAAAAACGTTCTATACGACATTATTTGTTTGTTTAATCACTTCCCATAGGCCTATAAAAAATATTTTATTTGTTGTTCAGTTGTCTTATATGGTTTGTAGTTCTCTCTGTGAGCATACGTCAAATATTTTTTTATGCAACAGTTTAGAAGCGTTTGGAAACAAAGGCTTGATTTATCCATTTCTGCGTCCAGTTGACTCATGTCTGTGGCCATAGTGTTGCTGAGTGTTTTAGCAGCCACTCCCTTTTAGGCTACATCTGGGAGCTTTATAAGGTTTGAAGAGGCAGTCAGCTTTTTTTTTCCCTTTTAACAGCTAGTCATCATGCCCTTCAACTGGATAATAAGCAAATTGTGTGTGTGAATCCACTTTATGGTCCCCGCCTTATTTTAAACGCAGTCAAACCTCCAGCTGGTCAGAAATCCGAGTTATTTCTGTGTGCTCTCTTTGTTCAGCCTGTCAGCACTCATGGTCATTAAAATACCCGTCCATTTTGGTTGCTGAAGACTGGCATTCAAGGCGTGGGAATTGAGCTCACTGGAGACAGAGTCAGACCAGGCTGGCATTTAGTTCTGGTGACACTTGAAGGCACGGTGGCCTTTATAGATTATCAGTAGACACATGGGATCAGGCTGACAGAAGCCAGGTCTCCTCGGTATGTCACACGCACTATGTAGGACTGAAAAGTGCAATTTAAAAGAGGATTATATGATTAAAGTAAGGTTTTGTTTGCAGGAAATGTACAGTTTTGTTGTGTAAAATAAAATGTAATTTTTGCTTCATAATACAGAATGGGACGTTACAGTACCACATATCATGATAAAAAACACTCATGTACACAATGAATCGTGGTGAATTTCCAATATCAAGTTAATGATGAATGCGATAATGCAGTCCTATATTGATTTCCTGATTCATTTTAAACAAAGGGGACAACAGGGAGCCTGCATCCTTTCACTTATTTTGGCCAAGGTAATCGTCCCATGCCTACTTCATAGCATAACTCTTGGTTCATAAAACTGCAAGTCAGGACTTGGGGGAAGGAGAACATACACTATGTTACATAATCCACTTACACAATATGTTTGAAATGGACCTTCCCTCTTATCTTCTTTTTCCTTCGTTTATCAGCATCTAAACCATTTCAGAGGCTATTATGTTAAGTAATACTTCTTGTTAGAGGATCCATTTTTGCAGTGAACTAGCTCATTAGCTCTCAGGAGGACAGTCACCTTATTGAAATTGTGCTGAATTAGAACAGTTTTGATAGAACCCGAGAGCATGTAGGTCATTATAAATAGCTAAGGAGGAGGAAGGGAAAAAAAGACGTGTGATTCTGTCTTTTGGCCTATTTAGATGCATCTTTCGGTCCAGAGGCAGATACACTAGACTCTCCAAACAACACAGTTTGATAACTGCAGGAAAATAATATATGGAAAATAATTCATTGTATAATAAACACCAATCTAACTATTTGTCTTGCTGTTTGTGGGTGGAGTTGGACACATCTGGAATCTCAGGTGGTGTCATAATGAACACTTTTCTTTATTGTGACGGCATTCTCACTCATTTCTGGCTTCTATTTGCGAAGACTCTCACATTATACTCTGCTTATTATAACTCTGCTTTGAGTATCGTTAAAAAAGAAGTGACTACAGTATCTTATATCGAGTTTTTATCTGATTTCTAGTCAGCCTGCTTTAATTACCACAAGCGAGCGGGCAAACACAGCACCTCCACCCAGTGAAAAGGAAGGCAGTAATGTGTCAGTGTTGAAATCATTCACACCTCTCAGTTTCAAGAAGGTTTTGAGGGGCTGCCACTCTCAGTCATTTAGAGCTGAAATTACCAGTACAGATGCTTACAGTTTAACAGCAACTGGAAAAGATGAGACAGGAAAGTCTTTTCAAATTAAAGCAAACTGAATGCTGACTTTTTCCACTTCACTGGCTTTACATTTCATTTAGCACCTTGACGTCTGTTTCTATACACCTGCAGCCATGCAACAGTTACCACTGATTCCTGTTACATGAGCCTGACACATACAGTAGTTACATGCTTTCTTTTCCTTTTCTGAGAAGTAACTACTATAAGGAGTCATAAGCCAACAAATAAAGAGTGTAAAATAAGTAAATAAAACTGCTCTGTGGCTTTGGACAAACTCTGGCTGTGCTGGCATTGCCTTCTTCTAATATGTTCTCAGCTTATTGTGACTCATGTCCCAGATTCTTTGAACAGAGGATTAATGGACAAACAAAGTGTGGTCGATTAGTAACAGACCTGGAAGAAACTCTCTGTTTTTAATCCACTTGTTGTTGGGTGGGGTCGACTGCATCCGGGCAATTGAGAGAGCGTCAAGTAAGTTGTCATTCACAGGAAGGTCTAATTCAATACGATATGATTGTCTGCGTGTCCTGGCACTGACTGCATTGTGTTGTGTGGCATTGTATGTAGCACTGTGGTAGCCACCCATCTGACACCAACAGCTGTTAAAATATTTGTAAATTGTTTCCACCCTAGACTGATTTAATAATATATCTGTGAAATCTCTATCTTTGCTCTCCGAAATGTTGTTTTTAATAAAAGCTGTGAGCCCATAAGAATGATGTCATGTTACTGCTCTTACGCTGCAACTTTATCACCCCAGGGTTCATGGAAGTTAAAATAAAAGACCCTGCACCCGTAGGCTTCACTGTAGATGCTTTAGCACAGGTACAACAGTGGCTTTACAAAGAGCTTTTTGATGGTCTGAAACCCAAAGACACAAATGTGAAGAATGCCAAGGACAATGAGCAATCATTGACTGAGAGGAAATGCCATTCAGGCAGTCAGTGAGCCACGGGGAGAACAGCAATCAGAGAGGACTATTTCTGGAATATCTCCTTCATCGCTCAGATGGCTGCTTTGAACAGCTTTTTGTGACTTCCTTGATTAGTTGGTTTAATGACAATGTCCTGGTACCCACTCACACACATCCCTAAGCAGGACGTGCTTTGTGCACACACAGCTCACTGCAGGGTATCTCTACTGATGCAGCAACAAACCTGCTGTTCTAACATTTTAGGCCTCCAGTCGCCCATTATTCCACCACTGAAACACTAAGAGCTGATTCAGGCAGATGGCCCATTGCATAAATCATCCTGCAGATTCAGAGCTCATAACTTCCTGCATCTGTAACGTAAAGAGCGTCTACACTGACCTCTAGGTGGAACGGTTCAAGTCTGTTGTTGACCTCAACCATCATCACCAATGAGTGTGCTCACGTGTGGTGCAGTTGTGATGATTACACCTCATTGTGATGCAGCTTTGCACAATATTGTGAAGTGCTGAACTGCACAGGATGCGGACAGGGCAAGGTGACCCATGTGTGTGAGGAAGAAGTCACCGCACAAGCTGAGAAAACCGTGCTGCCACTATATCACCCACATACAAACAACAAAATATTGAGCACATACCCTAACTATGCATATGAAATAATAGTAAAATATGTTTTGTGTTCACCAGTCTGGCAATATCGTCAAACTCAGTGTTTTTCAACCTATTGGTGTCAAGGACCCCCGGATTGATACACATCAGGCTGGGACCTGTAGGCTGTTTGATAATATGTAGTCTCACGGATTACGTAACTGTCCTTACTAAACTGTACATTATCATTAACAGTGAAGAGTGTGAAGCCTACAATAGTCACTATACATTTTCTCACATTTGCCTTTAGTCAATTAAATAATGAAATTAAAATATTTCCCATTTTTCTGGGGACCCCTGGGAACCCCTTTAAGCATCCCTGGGGGACCCCAGGTTGAGAACCAGTGGTTTAACCAACCCAGCTGGCAGTGTTGGGGAATGTTAGCTGGCACTGGGGGATTCCTGATGCAAATACGGCTTTAGTGTGTAACATCAGCATTGTTACTACGTTAACAGTTTCTAAAAGGACTTTGGGTGTAGCTACTCTTTATGTGTAAAATGTGACAACCAGATAGATCCACTGTTTTGAGTGAACTCTGGTGGAGGACATGCAGCCAGACTACTTCAGATTTTTCTCTTTTCCCCCAAATCCCAAACCGTACATATTTTAAGTTTGAAGAAGTACAAACAGAAGAGAGAGAGGGAGGGAGAGAGAGGGAGGGAGAGAGAGAGAGTTGAAGGCATGTGTCAACCTATTTTATTCATCTGCTTTCTGTCCTGTAGATTGAAGTTGACTTGAGTTACTGGAACAGGAGATGTTCTACTTATTCTTTGTTTTTGTTGTTGTGCCCGACACAGCGTTGAAGATTTGTAACTTTTGTGAACAGTGTTAACTGAGTCATGTTAAGTTTGAGCGTGAGAACATGTTTGCTTTGAAGCTGATTATTTTAGCTGTCTGTGTTTTCCTGTTACTTGGTCATGGTGACTGACATTGGGGAAATGCATTAGTGCAATGATAGGAGGGGTTGCAATGACCCCGCCTAGAGGCGAACAGACTGCAAACACATCGTGTCTACCACAAAGTTAGAGGAAGGAAATGCTTGCACACTCATACAGTACACGCTCTGAGAGAGGTCCTTTTAAGGAAAAGGCCCTGCTCTTGCCTGAGTGCTAAGTGGAGCAAAGGCAATGCCTTCAAATACAGAAATATAAATACATATACACATTTACACACTGTTGTGACTGCATGTCTGCGTGAGTCTCGAGATTTCTCACAAGATTGTATGCTTATAAATACAGCCCACTACGTCTATTCAGAGTTTAAAGGACACCTGATATCCTGTGTTTATAGACACTGCTACAACCCTGGTAATCCAGTCTCCTTTGACATTGGCAGTGTACAGAACATGATTCATTTCACTTGTTCAGTACTGTAGTTTTAGAAGCATAGCTTTGGTAAAATTTAAACTCTCTAGAAATTAAAGGTCCAGTTGCTGAATCTTATGCCGCATTTACCTCCCAACCATGTCCCACAAATTTCACATCTCTCTGTCGAGGAACTGGACCTCTGTTCACACGAGTGTTCATTTATAGATGTGTTCTCAGCTAAATAAGCTGCTGTCTCACTTCTTCTTTCTTTCCTATTTTCTTTCTCTTTCTATTTCTTTCTTCATCCGTCCCTCAGGCCGAGGCCAGGCTGGCAGCGAAGAGGGCAGCGAGGGCAGAGGCCAGAGAGATCCGCATGAAGGAGCTGGAGAGACAACAGAAAGAGGTATGAGTCACGAACACACATTTAAAAACATGAATACAAGATCCACCTTATGGGTAAGCATTATAAGCATTATATGAATACTCGTTCGTATTTTAGGAGGTCATCATATTTATATAGCATTATTATATTGAAGTTTGTAACACTAGGTGCTATAGAGTGCTGGTTCCCTTTACAGAAAGCCAACAGGATTTTTCCATTGGATTTTGGATTTTGGATTGTGGCAGAAAATAACGTCTGTGGCGAACACAGTTTTCTGATACTTACACGTTTTGTCCAGCAAAATCATCTTCAAGCCTTTTTTAAGATTCGTAAAAGCTTCAGAATTCACAAACTGGGTTTTTACTGACTTGTTTTATGTCACCGGCCAAAATCTCTTCAGCTTGTGTTAACCACAGACCTTATTTCAGGCATCTAACCAAAATCCCATTTTAAAGAAACAACAACATTGACTTCGAGGTGAGGAAACGGGATGTGCAAAACTGCTAACTCATTTCCGGGTTTCAGGACTCACTCCTGCAGCACTCTTTTGTACCACATGGCTTGATAATACATTACTCTAAGTAACAACAGGATGTCCGCAGTCTTGGTTGGTACTGTGTTGGCAGTTTGGACCTGAAGAACTTCCTGTCAACATTGCTTCACGCTCTAAGCTGGGACTCTTAAATCCTGTGGGTCATGGGTCAGAGGTGGAAACAGGGTGCTGTAACTGCTGCGTGTAGTAAGTGCAGAAAAAACATGTGACGTACGTATTGATTCAGGATGAACAAATAAAATACCCACCTCCTTATCAATCAGTCCTGCAGTAAAATGGAGCAAACCCCCTGGATCATGTGGATTAAGTTCATTTGCAAAACCCCAAATTTACAGAGAAGTTCAATTGTGAATGTTTTTTCATCTTAGAGGCCATCTGAACTTCCTCTTATTAATTCCTCTTAATAAAATGCAAAACATCTGGAGTACAGCTGATGAAATGTCACTTATGAAGCTCATCTTGCTCCACACACTGTACTGATTGAAGTGGATTAGTGTTAAAGCAATGTTTCTAAGTATAGAGCAGCATGTTAAAGTGAGTAAACCTCCTAATAGAAGTAAGTAAAGTATTCTTTTATCTTAGCCATAAGAGTCGATTGGTTTAGGAAGCTTTAAACAAGTAAAAATGAAGCTGTGTGACGGGAAAATGTGGGTATGTGGGTTTGAACCTTTTCCAGTTAATCTAAGGCCAAAATGGAAAAAAAAGACTTCCAAGACTTTTAATGCAATATTTAAGTCACACGTTTTATTGGGTTTTTTAAGTTATTTAATTGGTTTTGTCGTGGTTCTTTATGCGTAGCCCTGCCTCTTTAGATAGCTACATACAGTATGTAGTGTAGCAGTACTAGTACAATGAACTCCTGTTGTCTGCCATCTAAAAGCCTCCAGAAATGTTTAGGCCTTAATTAGATGGTCCTGCTGTGTAAAAGAGGCAATAAATGTGTGTCATTCTTTTTTTGTTTCATTTAAAATCTATAAACAATTGAATTAGTAACATTTAGTGCCACAGTTAGACCTCCATAGATGAATACAAAGACCAGAGACACCCTAAAACTCTGGTTTACACCCTCTGCACCCAGCACCTCCAGCGTTGACATCTGCTCTACATTCTGATTTGTGTTGAAACAGGTGCAGAGCTGAATTGTGTGTGTGTGTGTGTGTGTGTGTGTGTCTGTGTATGGTTGCGTGTTTGGTCTGTAGGTCAGTGGTGTGTTACTTAAGTTTTAGTTTCTCATTTTTTTTAACACCTCTAATCTGCACCGTGGGGAGTCGCACTTTTCCCAGATCACTATTCTTAGCCTGGAGTAATCCCATACACACAAACAGACTTCTGCCTCTCACCTGTCGAACCCCAACTCACAAATGTTGACTCATTTCTGTGTCCAGAGAGGATTTTGAAGTTAAGACCCCTAATACTATTATTACGTGTAACCCTGGTGGACTTTTCTTGAACCCTCTTGTCCGTCTTTCTTTGCTGCTTACAGATAACTCTTGCTGTTAGGATTAGGAGAACAAAATATACGTTGTTTGCTAGGGGTTGACATCCCCTAAAATCATTTATCAGAGAGTATCTAATGTTTTGATGTGATACTGATTTTATTATATTCATGTGAATTAAATTGAGGAACAGTTCACAGATACAATAATCAGATTTGGTCTAATTCTGTGAATTAAATACCTGGAAAAATCTTAAATTCTTTATCACATTCTGACATAAAGAAATTCTTCTCATGGATTTACACCGTAGCTCACAAAGACCTTATATGACCAGGGATAATAAAAGTGATAACCACTGTACATCAGGTACAAACCATACTGTACGGTCTACAATATATACTAATGTATATGATCACATTACTCAACCCTGTTCAGTTTCTCTTTTAAAAATAACAACTTCCCAAAGTGATTTGGTGCTTGCCAATATAGCAAACCCTTTTCCCATTAAGTTATACTGGGATAATCACTATTACAGCAGTACTCAAATTAAAATAATTTCCCCACGAAGTAATTTCCCCACGGGGATTATTAAAGTATTTCTGATTCTGATTCTGATTCTGAAATTATTCAGCAATCAAAACACAGCTGGTAAACCCAAACAACAACAACTACATGTACACACACACACACACACACCCACCAGTCATACGCACTGGATTAATGGTCATTGTTAAGCTGAGTCTGGTCAGGGTGTGTGTGTGTGTGTCCCTTAAACCCTTTTAGCCGAGTTCTAAAGTAGCTTAGCAGGTTGCGCTCCTTGGTCCAGCCTACAGCGGAGCAGTTGTTGTCGCTGCGTTGTTGACATGAGCGATGGGTCGCTGCAGTCACAACCACCTTCGGGACTTTGGGATGTTTTCTCACACACTGAAGACAGGACTTTAAGGTGGATTATTGGCTGTGTAGCAGTGAACGAGAACCCCGCGGTTGCCTCTGTTGTTCTGAGCTCAAATCTCAGCGCCCTGTCCCGCCGTGATCCTGCTTCCATGACTGGCCCTGGTCTTAGCATGGTGACTGCTAAGTGGTGATGGTACCCTGAGGGCAGCAGGACGGCCGGGCGTCGGCTGGCAGGGAGGGGGCTCAGGGCTGCCCTCACTGGGCGCCCACGAACCCCTCCGATCAAGAAGGGGAGCTCGGTGAGTTGAACAGAACGGGTGCAAACACATGTAAGCTGATTGTGTAACTCATTCAATGAATGGGCTTATGACGGTGCCTGGCTCACTTGCTAATTGGCTGTCCAGACACGTAATGAGAGATAAGTAAGGAGATAAGAGCCCTCTGGACAGTTTTGTTTTGTGCTATGCATCGATAATCTCATGTCTGTGCCGCATTATGCTCTTATATATCTTAATTCTCACGTTTTATAACATAGATATAATATAAAAGTTGAAAAGGCATATTTTTTTCTTTTTAATTGATGGCATCTTGTAGGCAGATGTCAAAGGTCAAAACTGAGAATTGAAAGGTCAGCGCTCATGTAGCACAGATAGATGAAGAGATTAAAGTTGCTATAGATTATCTGTGTTAACTATTAAAGCACAGGTTGCAGTTTTTCATTCTAATGGTGGAAAAATAGTCAAATAAAATCAATAAAATGGGCGTTAATTATGCAGAAATAATGTGAAATTGAGGCATCACATTATTCTTATACCAGTGACACTAGAGTAATGTATCACCCGTCATTAATGGTAAACTATTTTATAAATGAAGGTGACCTCTACAACTAGAAGAGAGGATGACTTTGTTTTCATGACTAGACAAGATGCGGCAATTTCTGCACAGACTCTGCAATAAGAGGTCACCTGCGTGGGGACATGACCTCATCTCCACTGAACCTATAAATTAAGATCAGTAGACTAGTGAGGGCAAGAGGCTGTACGCCATCGATCATCTAGGAAGTGTTGTTCCTGAAGTGATGCCGCTGGGCAAAGAGGTCAGCTGCAAATGCATTTCTGAAAGCCAGAATTACAAAGCAGCCAATCCATATATTGGGCAAGCATACAAGGGCGACAGTGGTAGTAAATCTGGATTAAAGTACTGGACCGTTGGGATGGAAAGTGCAGCAGTAAGGGGTGGGGTGTGTTTGCGTGCCGTGTTGGATTTGCTCGGATGTGACAGTGTGTTTGTGTCACTGGTAAAAGGAGCGCTTTGCACATGTTACAGACATCTGTCAGACATTGGTTTGATTTAAGTTATTATAAGTTGAGCCAGTTGGGATATTGTAGTTGACGGATGTCATCACTGTATGTACTTGAAAAAATGTATGGAAAGCTGTGTGTGTGTGTGTGTGTGAGTGTGTGTGTGTGTGCTCAGCTCACCATGAGG
>NW_023340095.1:3205839-3218062 GCF_004916995.1 Morone saxatilis | reverse complement strand
GTAGTCATGGGAACGCGGCGTTAAAAGTGACACTGTGGCACCGGCACTCTACAGCTTTCTGCCACTGATACCAACCTAAAGGAACCATGGGAAAAAGCGTGGTAACCCAATCTCATAGATCCTCAGCAAATCTCCAGTGAACTTGTGTTCTTGGGTCAGTTACCATTGGTCCTGCCGTGCTGCGGGGCACTTCACATTCCTGAGAGCCTCTCATTAGCAGGAACCTGCCTCGGTGCACGCTCTCTGTCTTTATCCGTCGCAGCTGATTCTGCCTTTTTAAAGTTTTCATTTCATATCTGTCTCTATTACATCTCATTTTTATTTTTTCCTTTCCTGTCTTTATGTTTGATATCCTCCAATCTTTCTCCTCTTCCTCCCATCGATGTCGGTGTGTAGATCTTTCAGGTGCAGAAGGTAGGCCTCCTCTTCCTCATTTCCACCTCGGACATCATTTCATTTCATTGTTATGTAACTATCCCAGGCGTGCGCTTTATATTGTGCCCCAAAAACAATAGAAATCTGTTACCTGTGTTCCTTTTTCTGAGCTGTTTTTTTTCTTGTCCTCATTTCCTGTCTCTTCTTAGAAATATTATGGCTTGGACACCAAATTAGATGACCGAGGGGACAGCAAATGGGGAGATATTGAACAATGGATGGTACAGTTTCTGTGCTGAACACTCAAAATACACCTCCCGTTTACTAAATACAATGCATGTGTTTCTGGGCATATTTTGAGGCTTTTATTCCCGTCTGTTGAGAATCTTTTGCAGTGTGCCGAGTCTGCTTTTGAATTCCAGATAATTCCTGTTAATCCTTTTTAGAAAATAACGGATTATGAGGAATCAAAGCTTGGCCATTAATGATAATCCACTTATTCAAAGGAGCAGGGTGCCGGTTTGGCTTTGAATCAACATGACCATCTGCCCCATTGGTGTGAGACTGCATGGGATTTACTGTGTTGAATTTACCACTTTAGTTACTTAGTTTGAATTGCCCCAGACTATCGCAGAGTTGCAAACACAGCAACGAGGATACAGTGTGTGTGTGTGTGTGTGTGTGTGTGTGTGACTTGTAATTTCACTAACCGCGGTGTGTTTTTTTACTTACTAAAGTAATTCACTTACTGTATGTTGCAATTTGAGGTGAGTGTGTTTGCGCAACATGGGTGCTTCCGTGGTTTGTTTGCTGGATTACTGGTTCAGTGTGATGATTTTAAGAACACGCATGCTTGATTCTGTAAACAAGTGTGTACTTCACTGTCAAGTATCTGTAAATGATCTAGATTTGTTGAATGCAGGCCTTGTACAAATGTAGCAGGTGATGTATCCATGCACTTGTTTTTTGCTCCAAAATATCATACCAAGCAACGTTTCAGTAGATATGTATGAATATCTTGGCCATAATAACCACAGTATATCACAACATAATCCTAAAATTACATTAAAACAGAGATTTTTAATCCCTTTAAAACTGTGGGGAGACTGACCCCTAAATCGACAGTTACCTTCCTCCTCCATCTGTCTCATTGATCTTTGACATTTCTCTCCTCCTTCATCTCCTCTCTTCTCCATCTTCACCCCTCCCCTCCCTCATCCAGGAGGACAGTGAGAGATACTCACGTTCTTCACGGATACACACGGTTTGTAGCCCTCCCTCTGTTTCCATCTCCTCATGTCTTTCTTCTGTAATCTTATCTTCCACCACTTGGCAAATGTTACGTGAAATACACGATGTCAGTGTCAATCCTGGAGAGCCACAGGGAGCGTCTGATGTTTTCTTCAGGTTGATAGATTTAGCATATATTTGGAAAAGGCTTGTATTATAGACAGGCCTGTATTGTTTATCTTATTTCTGTAAGATTTGTCACTGTTTTCTGATCTGTTCCTGTTTTAATTTGGTGTTGATGACATTAGCTGTCAATGCAAATACAAACGCTTAAATTCAGAATAATGAACATTTCCACAATAGTGCAAAAAAAGTCAAGTTTTAATGTTAAAAATTAGCAGTAAGTGGTGAGTTTCAGTGAAAGTTTGTTTGAATCAATGCTGAATAAAGAAAAAACATTCACTATGCTGGATTTACTATGTACAGGTACATTCCTACCCCCTTCTCTAAATATTTGTACCTGGCTTTTATTAGCTACTAGCCTTAGTTATCCAAGCGAACACATCATGAACATTCTTTGTATACCAGCATTTATTTGAGAATGTGCAGTATCATAAAGCCCTGAAGTAAATTACAGTAATTTTGTGTTGGTTTTGCCCAAGAAAAAACAAACCACACAACAGATCTTTAACCAAACCTTCTCATGAGGGAAACACTGTGAATTGAACCGTGTGTCGCTGCAGCTGGATGCCTCATAATCGGCTGTTCGCTGTCATTGTTGACGTAAATCACACATTGTGACCATTTTCCAAAAATCCTAACCATCCATTTCAATCTCTCACTCTCTCACACAGCTCTCAGACGACGATGAGCGGATGTCAGTGGGAAGCCGGGGCAGTGTCAGGGTCAGTATCACTCAAACAGCACATGCATTCAAAATCCAGAGACTCTTTAAACCTCTTCTTTTTTTTTTTTTTTTGGCTTGAATTTTAAATAGTTGTTGCTTTCAAAAAATCTGACCTTGCGCTCGGGAAACTTTAGTTTTGTGGAGGCAGCGTGTCTGTCCTTGGTAACTCAAGGTGCAGTCAGTGTGGGTGGCACTTGTTGGTGATGATGTTGTTGTGTCTTTTGCACAGTCGGATCTTGACGCTGTTGGGGCTTACGGTGGAGGGGTAAGGGTTGACATTCATGAAGGAAACACTGTGGATGAGATTTTAACCCCGCAACCTGAACATTTGTTGTGTGAATGAGTTGTTGTTTGACTAACAGCTGGTTCAGAGAGCTCAAAGCATGGAGTTAATCTGTCTTATTCTTGTGGGGTTTACCTGTTATCTCTCTCTATAAGTCAAAGCATGCTTGTGTGCTCTGAATTAAATGGATTTTATATAGTTTTATTTTCTTTTTATTGTACGCAGGAGTATTTTTTATGGTTTATAATTTTAGTTTGTGATACACTTGTTTTTGTCCTGATTTAATTGTTGCAATATGCAGGAAACAATGCATGAATGTTAGTTTCATGTGATTATATCAGCTGATTATGTTCGGTCGTGTACTTGTTTCTGCTGTGGTAAAAGAACATTGACTACCTTGGAGTCAGTCAGATTTGATTTCGACAAAAAGAACATTGTGTGTTAGAGAGCTATCAAGCTCCAACCAAAACACAGGCTGCACTATTTTAAGCTCTGTCGTGTCTCAAAATGTTAAGTGCAATTTCTTCTGTGCTATGTAATGTGGAAAAATCATTCATACTTATCATTCTCATGGGTGTACGAGATCCTGGATATTTGGCTCAGTCGTAGCCGAATCGGTTAGTTTTGTCAAACAGTTTAACATTGTGGGCTTTTGTATGCATTTTACCGCTGTGTAAAGAGTCAGTTGTGCATGTATATGTTATGTGTTGCTTGAGTCTTCCTGTTAATAATATAAACCATTTTTCAAACAATAATGTCAATCTGGTTTTGGGGATGAGGAAAGGTTTGTCTGGACGGCGTGTCTTCATCCTTCACTTGTTCTCCCTCTCTTTCTCTCACTCTAAGGGCTCCTCCTCACTCTCACTTAAGAAGTCAAAGAAAAAGAAGAAACATAAGCACAAAGACAAAGACGTATGTAAAAGCTCAACCCTGTAAATGCACAAATGGCCCGCACAAGAACCGGCATCAGTGTTTCTCACCCGTGTTCTCTGTTCACAGAGGAACGGCTATGATGATGATGATTACAGTGTAATGTCCAGCAGGGTCAGTAGCTGTGTGTTAAACTGATTGCACAGACATTTGCATTGGATCTGTTTTTATGAACAACCTGTCACTCACGACCCTCGTGTTTCTCATGCTGTCAGAGCTCCAGACTCAGTGATGAAAGCAGAGTGTCTCGCTCCTCCAGACTAGACCTAACGGTGCGTCTCATCCTTATTGATGAATAGCTGTACAGTGATTTGTGTTGTGTTGAGGACAAACTGTTCTGTTCACACTACAGTGCAATGTTTGGCTTTGACAAACATATTTTGGAGGCGTAAATAATCTCATTGTTTTGTGGCAAACTGCAGTGTTATGCTATGAAATTTTGTTACCTGGCAACTTGGATAGGTTGCGTGAGTGTGGCCAGGGTGAAACAGGAGATCAAATGTTGCTCGCGTGCAGGAGGGGAATAAGAATTTGATAAGCTTTAAGTAGAATCTAGAGGGATTTTTTTGTCTTTGAGAAAAAATCAATAGGACTAAGCTTTGGAAGGCAGCAATATAACCTGAGTTAAAAGCTTGAATATAACAATATTACATGAAAAAGGACTAAATATAAAATTAAAACGAATACACTGCTGAGGCTTTTTCATTCATTCTTGTGAAAGGAAGTTCCTCAACACAAATCAAGTAAAATCTTATTCAAAGAAGCATTGCTTGAAAACCTGGTTCTTTAATCAGTTATTTCTACCTCTGACATATTTAACTACACCACCGTAAGGACCATAGCTATGTGTCAATATACCGTGATACTCAGTGTTGTTGAATCAAAGCTGTGTGCTGTCACATTGTATTGTTATTGAGGATGACACTGAGTTTCTGTGGTGTTGGTGTTTGACTCTCAGAGCTCCAGACTAAGTGATGACAGCCGGGTGTCTCGTGCCTCCAGATTAGACCTGCAGCCGGTGGGTGGCACTGCACTGCAGTCATATCACTAATGTGTCTAAAGTTGTGTTTATTAACTAAATGAGTTGTAATATCAAAACCTTCCAACCTGTGAAAGCTTGGATTGTTTTAATTGAAATATCATTGTTACTGAGGCATGTAAAGATACTAATAACTGTGTCATACTACAGAATACATGTAGGTGCATGTATTAGGTCTTTTCTGTGTTGAATTTCTATAAGACTTCCTCATTGTTGTGGAGTCTTTGTGCTGTATATCCTGGAGATGTGTAGTCATAGTGGACTCATTGCTGCGACATTGTTTTATACGCAGCAATCTTTCCAGTTCAGGCATTTTGGCAAGCACGCTGATTGCCTTGTTGTGTGTATTTAAAGCTAACTGCACTCAGAGCTGATTGTGTGTGCACCACTGGACTTTTCCTGGGAAGGACCCATTAGACAGCACAAATGTAAAGGTTAAAAGTGCATTTATATGAAACTATCATGGAGCGATTAGTTGAATTGGTTTGTGCATGTGTGTGTGAGATCCTCACTGGCTGCTGTTTACTTGCAGAGTATGAATATATTGCTAACATGTGCGAGTCACGCTTTAGATGAAGAGTTGTGTGACTTTTTCAAAAGGATGTTTTTCTACTACCTATCCTTTTGCCTCATTCCCATCTCCCTCCGTCTCTTGGCTCATTACTCTCGCTTCCTTCTTCCCCTTTCCTCATTTCAGGCTCCGTACGCTTCCTCTGACTTGTACAACTTCAATGGTCTGTCCTCTTCCAGAAACCAGGGTTCAGCTTTCAATGGTTACCAGGTCCGTACACAGTTAAATGCTAGCTTTGTCACTTATCTTTAGCTGCTACCTGACCCTTCACCTCTCTGTGGAGAGGGACAAGAGAACAGAGAATTTCTCGTGTTTTCACAACCTGTTCCAACCTACCGCCTCATAAACCTCATTCTTACTCCTGACTTCATCCTGTGTTGCAGTTCTACAGGTCACTCAGTCAGATCACCCAGCAGCTCTATCGTAGGGTTGGTTCCAGTCCAGCTTCCTTATTGCCCACTATAACTCCCACGCAGTGTTAAATCACACCTGTAATCATCATTCACTCACACCTGTTTGTCTTATTAAGTCAAGGGCTCCCAGTTAAATGCTTCATCACATTGTAAATCCACTGAGTTCTGAATGGAGCCACACATCAGGCACTAAAGGGTGTTTTTTTTTCCCCCCATTGAGTAGAAAAGCATGTAATAAAATCCCCCAAAATGTCAGCCTGAGCATATTGTTTACACTGTGTATGTGTATGTATGTGTGTGTGTGCGTGTGTGTGTGTGTGTGACATGTCACATGTGCAGAGCTCCTTATATGAAGACAGCCTTGGCACTGGGTCACGGCGAGCCGCTGGTTCCACCTCTCACGTAAGATTGTCATGGAAGTGTGTCTATGTTGGTTTGACGCACATGAGGAGTGTGAGAAGTGTTTCCTGTTCGTGGATTAATTATCAGGACTGCTAATTATAACAGTCACTCATGAGAAGAGTGAGTGCGTCTGAATTCAGTGTGAAGTAATGGCCATGTGTGACGTTTCTTTTCTTCTAACATGATCGAGACATTTAATTTTAGTGACTGGAGTGATATTTTTCTGCTGCTGCATGAGAGTTGTTTTAGTTTTGATGTACTTTGATTTAGTTTTATATTCTAGTTCCAAACATAGTCTCTGTTTTGTACAATTAAGGTTGGAATTTAAATGTATGTTTTGCATTAAGCGGCTTTTGATCTCCAAATTGTGGCATAGGTCCTGTCCAGCATGCGTTTGCTACCGGTACTGTTAGTGTGAGTATGCGCATGTTTGTTTGTGTTTGCCCCCAATGTCTAGACAGCAACGTAACCGTGTGTTTTCTCTGCAGCCTTTAGAGTACACTAGTTATCGCAGCTCCGGCTCCAGAGCCTCCTCCAGAGCCAGTTCGGCCCGCGCCAGCCCAGTGGTGAGCCTTCACTCCCCAGACACCCTGCTTAGAGCCCTGCAGGGGCCAAAAACTCCAGCCATAGCCCGGCCCTGGTCCGGAAAAGTCTGCAATTTTTCAACCCCAGCCCAACACACACACCACCACACACACACAAACAACACACACACACACAAACACACCACACACACACACACACACCTACACACACACACACCACACCTACACACACACACACACACCTACACCACACACACCTACACACACACACACACCACACACCACACACCAACACACACACACACACACACACACACACACTGGGCAGAATGAAAGGAGAGGGGTTAAATGAGTCCGGTCTAGAAAAAAAGACCGGGTCCACATGGGCTTGTAGACCTCTAACCCTGCCACCAACCCTTGCGTTTTAAATTGCATGAGCCCATTTATACATGATGCTTTATTACCACATGAGTCTATGACTGAACTGCACAGCCACCATGCACTTAAACTGCGACACTTGGTTTATGATTCACTGTTTACATTGGAGGAATTGGGTGCATAATTGGACCGTGTTCACTCTGGGTGTTACTGTGACTCAGAGTTGGCACGGCTTGCAGAATTCAGAAATGTGCAAACATCATTTGTTCTGAACGCAGAGTAGAAGCAGGTATTTCCTGGTGGACCTGTATAGCACGGCTGTTACAGAATGTCAGCGTTCTGTTTTTAATGTTAATGAGCCGTGAACTGGAGCTCAGAGAAGCCCCTAACTCCCTGCAGGTCACTCAGCGTAGGAAAATCACATTAATGCCTGAAATGTTACGATGAAAGTCTGCTGAATGTGTGGTCATCAATCCAGTTCACTGAGTCGAAGCAACAGTGCAGTGGCTGATTGGAGCCATCTGTCACAAGCCTGTACCAGGACAGTGAGGTTTACGTATTACGTAATATTCTGTTCTTGGTTTAGATGTCCACTGATTTCTCACCAGTTGAATAGTTTGCTACAACACAATACATAAACCTACTAAATCTTGCATTTTAGTGGTAAAAGTTCATACTTTATTATGTCAGTGATTGACAAGGAATTACAATGACTGAGAAACCTGATACATTGTGCTCCCTTATTCAAAATTCAGATTCAAACTCATGGTTTAAAAAGGTGATCATGTTTTTTGTTGGCTGGTGTAAAAGTGTATAATGGGAAAGTGGAACATGAGGTAACAGAATTAGATTTAAGAGTAAAGATGAATGGCCTTTTAGTGTTTTTGAGCACTAATGATGATTGTTCTCTGCTGTCCTGATGTAGAGAATGATTCCATGTGGATTTTGAACTGGCTGGGGCATCTTAAAGTATTGACCTTCTCTTAAGTGTTTGGCCTCTTTGTTGTTCTGTTTCGCCCCCTGGTGGCCGATGTAGGACAACTGCGGCTCTGTTGCCAGCTTTTTGAGGAGTGCGGCCAGTAGCAGTGGCATCCCCCGAGACCTGGACGATGTTACTATTCCTGACTTTTCTGATGTGAGTCGCTTTGCACCGGCAGGACGCCGAGGCTGTGATGTGAGCTGAGTTCCCGCTTGGTTGCTGTTTTATGCCACTCGTCCTTCCTTTTCCATGCACTTCAAACCCTACAAGGAGGGCCGGTCTCACACTGTGTTTGTGTCAGAGGTTAATTTGTGTGTGTTGACTGTGAAGATGACCAGTTTGTCTTGTGACAAGATTCTTTTCGTGTGTGTGGCCTGGTGTTTGAAGTGTATTTCTAACACATGATCTGTTGTTGAATGGAGTTCTGTGTCACACTCATTTCTGGCCTGTTAAGTTTTGGTGATTTTAATTTCTGAAGGAGTTTTGAAGCCTCCCAGACTAATTATTTGCATGGTGTTTCATATCTAAAGAAACATGTGAGTAGAGAGAAGATTGGAGTGCTTGGAAGTGATGTTTCATCTGTTGCTTTTTCATTAGGAAATGTCAGTCTAAATCTTCTTATCAGTGCTGAGCTGCCTGTAGTGAGGATTTTGGGACTTCCTTCCTCCCTTAGTTGGTCCTCCCAGCCCTGTGGCCTCTATATCATATATCTGTGTTTGCTCTGACTGTATTTTATTTGTCTCAACAGGTGGAGGACAGAGATTATCTTGAGAAGGTGAGTGGGTCACATCACCAAACGCGATGTTTGTTGTTTTTCAAGATCCATAAAGTATCATTGGATACTAAAAAGTACCAAAAAAACACAATTTTAAGTCTTTTTCTTTTTTCTTCATCAGGGATCTCGACCAGCTTCTGCCTTAACAGCAGGAACCCTCACGTCTTTAGGTGGGACTTCCTCACGTAGAGGAAGTGGCGAGACGGCTATAACTGTAGACGCAGAGGCCTCTATACGAGAAATTAAGGTAATGCTGAGGAGTTGTAGCTTCCAATGGACAGTTAGGACAATATCCTTGTGGAGTGGGTTTATCGGTATCGGTACTGTACAGGGTTATTGGATCATTTTGATAAAAGTATCAAAAATAGAAACAAGAATTTGTAGGAATATTTGAGCCAGATGATGCTTACAAATGTAAATTTCATACATCTAATGTTTGCATTATATGAACAATTAAAAATTTTACACGGTTTAAAAAAAAAGTCAGATTATTAAAATCAGATTCAGTTGCAGCTTCAACGATGAGTTAATAGTTAACTGATTAATTTACCATGAACTGATTATTATGTTGCCCATACTCAGCAGTTTGGATCACAGAAAATTTTTGTCTACAGTAAAATTTCAGTACTCATGCTGACCCAGACATGCTCCATTAATGGTCCAGTGTGTAGGATTTAGTGGCATCTAGTGGTGTAGTTGCAGATTGCAACCATTTAATGACCACTGACTCTTCCAAAGGTGTAAGATAAACTACGGTGGCTGCACATTTAGCAAAAAACATGAAACGGATCATTCTAAGTTAACAAAATGCAACAATTCCTATATTAGATCCTCCTAAAGGTTACACACTGGAGCTTTAAACCAAGACGTTAAGGGGCTGAAGCCTCCCTTTCCAGAAAAACTGGATTTTACTGTTACACACAGAGGTTTATATATACGGGAGACCGACTTCAGGAAATGTTTATCTTAAAAAAATGTTCTTCTTTGAAGTCCCGTGCTGTCATGCCATTTCCATTCTTTCTGCACTTTGTGTTGCTGTTGTCATTACCCGCTCACCAAACTTTCTGCGTCACCTCTTCTGATGTTGTCCTGCCGCGCTTCTCTGCTCACTGCTGCCGCACTCTTCACCAGGAGATTCACGAACTGAAGGATCAGATTCAAGATGTGGAAACCAAGTACACGCAGAACCTAAAAGAAGCCAAGGTATAAGCCCTAAAGACCCTCACAGAACTCCCAACTACCAACTCCAGACTCACTATTAACTGATATATTTGGTGTCTCTAACTTACTCACAGTGGGTCAAATATGTGCAGCCAGATTAACTGTTATGTTACCCAACGGTAGATCAATAAACCAACTGATAATCTGATAACTCTGATGGCTTTTGAATTCAAACTTAGGTAAACATTAAATGTTTTGTGTAACTATAACAGATTTGCCTTTATATAGAAACTCTGTGGAGTATTTTAGGAGCAGTACTGGTGCTCCAGACTGAACACAAATATTGACAGAATATCTGCAGTCCTGTGTGCCTGAGTAAGGCTTTATTTCTCATTCATTTTCAGCTGTGCAGATGTTTTCTAACGTGTAAACTTGCGAACTGGCAATCTTAACTGGCAAAGTTGCACCTGCATGTCGCTGTCTTTCTTCATGTTGGTTTGTGTGTGTGTGTGCGTTTGCCTGTACTTCCTGACTTTTACGTGACTTAAATGCTTTCTTGCATTATCTGGATTCTCAGCTGCATCCATCCGTTACTCCAAACTGGATATGTTCCGATAGCATTTTTTTTCTTCCCTATACCGATTCCGATGCCTAAACTTTGCATATCAGCAGATACCGACTACCGATCCAATTCACAAGCTTACACTAACTAACCCTGTATGATTGCTATCATTGTTATATGTCCTGGCTCAGGGAGTCAGAGCAGGGTTACTGTGACTTTGTTAACAGGACACTATTACGAAGTAGCAGGATCCCTTTTTGGGGCTAATAATTACATGGTAATGGATCAGTGCACAGACCTGTCCACTTGCTGATTTCCAATACTAGGATTGGTATCGGAACAACTCTGCTCCAAGCATATCCAGTTTGTCCATACTATTTGACAGAGGAAAGGATGACTCTGCGGTTGTGTTTGAGGACATGATATATGTGATTTTTTTTAGATTCTTATATTCTTAATATTTCACATTGACTTTAGGATGCATTAGCAGAGGTGGAGGAGAAGTATCGTAAGGCCATGGTGTCCAACGCCCAGCTGGATAACGAGAAAAACAACCTCATGTACCAGGTGGACACACTCAAGGACTCGCTCATGGAGCTGGAGGAGCTGCTGTCTGAGTCGCGCCGGGATTATGAGGAGAAAGTCAAGGTACAGCAAGCAGACAGAGTGACAGTCTTTAAAACTGAGGATATTATAGAGTTCAGTACATGGTATTTTTTTAACCTAAATAGTTTCAATATAGAAACTGTGGCAAACCCTAATGGTTTAAATATGTGTTTTTATTAATAAACCATAATGGATTGGAACAGTTTCAAAGAACACAGAAACAATTTCCGTGTGGTTTCGTTTTGCTGTTGAGAAATGTAAATCAATATGTCATTGCTTGTAAAGTCATAACTGTCTTTGTTCAGTGCCAGTAAAGTCTGTTTAAAACAGAAAAAACTGCTAGCACACTGGAAGTTACACACTTCTCAGGGGTGTCACATACAGAGGCCACAATGTGAATTTGGCCTTAACTCCGATAGCAGAAACCTAGACAAAACAACTTAATTTTTTTATTTTTTTATGTTCTTCCACAAAGCCATTAAAATGAAAATAATCATACAGAGACTCGTAACTTGTCTGAGGCAGGTAATTGGTCATGATGAATAGAAGCTGTCTTTATCTATATAGTTACATTATCATCACATGGTAATTCAGTTGCAAGCAAAATTAGCTGCAACATCTTAAATTCAAGCTATATAGTGAATGTAGTTATACATGCAAGAGTTTCCCACAACCCTTGAATGCATCAGATGTATTGGAGAGGTTTCAAAACACAAGAGAATAAATTATTAACTGTAAGGTGACAAGAACTCAACATGCATGATTGTTATTATGCCGGAAGTACACCAAAGTAGAGCTTAGTCAAGTTTCAGTCGGTTAATATTGTTAATCCAACCCACAGTTAATGCCTTGTTTGTAATGCTTCAACTAACGATTATATGTATTATTAATTAATCTGTCAATCATTTAACCCATTAGTTCTTTGGCCATAAAACGTCAGAAAATTGTGACAAAATGTTGCTCGCTGTTCCCAGTGACCTCCTCAAATGTCTTTTGTCCACAACCCAAAGATATTCAGTTTACTGTCATAGAGGACTAAAGAAACTGGAATTTGAGAAGGTAAAATA
>NW_023340095.1:3196912-3205814 GCF_004916995.1 Morone saxatilis | reverse complement strand
ATGCCACAGCGTGGCTTGCAGTCTCCAAGTTCAGGTGGTAAATGAAGGAGATGGCTAAAGGCAGACAAAAGTGAAGAGCTGCCCCTAAATGTAATGGTATTTTTGTGCCAAGTGTGGAATTGCGTGTCACTAAGAGTGTGAAACGGGTGCAGAAACCGGGACGCCTCCTAATGGGACTTGCCAGAAGACATATTGTACAAAAGGAGAAGCGCTGGGCCTTTACTACTCCACTCTGTCAGGCTTAGAAAGGGCATGTTGCATTTCACTGCTTTATTTTCTTTCACACACCGTAATATGCGCATGCACTGCTTTTCTCTTTTTGCTTTCTCTCTCTATATCCAAACGTTATTTCCTTTTCCCGCTGTGTAGGACATCCGTCAGCTGCGGATCAAACAGGAAGGTTTTGTCAGAGAAATAGCTGACCTGCAGGAGACGGTGGAGTGGAAGGATAAAAAAATTGGGGTACGGCCTCTGAGCCCTGGTCCAGCAGTTTTGTGTTTATCTTTAACACATTCAGCGTTTAGTTTTGCTGACATGACTTCAGTATCTCCTTTGCATGAAACTAAACGCCAACTTTAACTTCCACTTCTTTTCGCCTCCTCTACACTTTGCACTTTCTTTCACACTCTGCCACGTGGTGGCTCTGCTCAGGCCTTAGAGCGACAGAAAGAATACACAGATGCAATCCGAATTGAGCGAGATGACCTCAGAGAAGAGGTTGTGAAGCTGAAAGACATTCTGAAGGTACTCAGTCAGTGTGCGAATGCTTGTTTCTGTCTGCTGTGTGTAGTTTTGGGAAGCAAATTTGAACCTCTGAAGTGTAAAAATAAAGTTTTCAATATTGTTGTCACTGTAACTAAAGGAAAAACTGGATCATGGTTTATTTAAGGTAGAAAATAATTTACAAATTACGTTATATGACCAAACATACTAATATAATTATATTGCAACTTATTTTCAAGGTGTGTAATCTGTGGAGCTAATGTTTGACTTTTTATTTTGTCTAGAAACATGGAATAGTATTGGGACCTGATCTAAACATCAATGGAGAAATTGGTGAGGCCGAAGTTGACGGGTCCCCCAGTGCAGACCTTGCTTCCCAACCGGCTCCGGATTCACAGACTTCCCCAGTTGAGGGGAACAGCATGCTCGGTAAAACACATTATGGAATAAAAACTTCTTACTGCATGGCTTGGCATAAAACTGAAGACTTTCATTCCAAAAACAGAAAATGAATCAATAAAAATATTAACGTTAATACTGAGCATATACATGTTCCGTATGCATTGACCTCTGAATTTTCAAATGTTTAAATTTTGGAGTGAAATCTTTAGTTCCTGGTGTGATGATCCAGGAATATGTTACTTTAACTCTGATTTGCACTGACCTTATCTGGTGATTTTCTATATTTTTCTTGAGACTGAAACAGAACTTGGAAACAGAAAGTGACAAGAAAATGTCTCCACAAGATCAATTGTGCTGTTCTTGGACTAACTTTTAAGCCAATGTTGACAAAAATCATGAAAGTGCTCAGGACAATGGAAATTTTAACATTTGGACAAACTCTTTCTGTTGAGGAAGATTGTCTTACTACTAAATGGACATTGTTCCAAGATTGTTTTGTCAACTTTTTGTTATTGTAAACAATTTCAATGAAAACACCCAAACCAACAATGAAATGATCCTATCCTATAACAAGTATTGTCAGTGTATCTAAAGCATGACATATCTTATTTGTATGTAGAACTCATTGTCAGTGAGCTACACTCTAATACATATATACTCACAGTGCACTAAATGTGTATTAAAGTGCAGCTGAAAATAGAATTTTTTTAAAATAACATTTTGTGCTTGTAAAATGTACGTAGGAACCAACAGGCTTGTAGCTTAGGACTATAGACAGAGTAGGAAAGTAGTGAGAGACAGACCAATGCATGGTTAGTTTGTTTTGGTCTGTTCATGGAATTTGTTGACAACAAGAAAAATAAAGAGAAACACCAGCCTTATCCTTTAAGCAACATCTTGCTTCCCTGTAAAAACTAATATTACACTTACAAACTCAGCACACGCCTTGCTTTATGTTTATTACTAATGTTTTTGGCTTTTTTAAATGTTTCTTTTGCACCTTTATCATCATTTTAGCTAATACACATTGGTTCTGAATCACAACTAATGCAGGTGGTGTTGGTGTTTAAATGCTGAAAGATCTCTACAAGGTTGATGGTATAAAGCATTTGAGAGGTTTTTTGTTTGTTTAAAATTAGTTTATATTATATTGAGTATATATACTGTTTATGTATACTGTTCCTTTGAGCTGCCGGCTTCAGGCTTCTTGTCTTGTCACACTGATGTTCTGGGGATGAAGAACTTCCATTTCGATGTTCCTCCTGCCTTTCTTCTTCTTGTTCTTCTTGTGCTTCTCTTGGTCGTCTTGGCTCTGTGCATCTCTTTCTGGCCACTGAATCAATCAGGTGTTCTGCTTTACCTTGACCTCTGCTGCCTCCTTATGAAGATTACAGTTTTTGAAAATCATGTCTTAAATCAACATTGGCCCTCTATCATCGTATGCTCTTCATGATCTCTCAGGCAACACACAGAAGACTCAGTCTAGAAGTAACGGAGAGGAAGAGGTGGATCTGGAACAGCATCAAGAAATGTTTGAGGAAGCCAATGAGAATCACTTGAGCTCTGATATACTCTGTAATGTTGCCAGCATGGCCACAATCGAAACACCTAGCGAAGAACAGCCAACAGAAGTACAACAGACATGCTTAGCCACAGAAGAAGACAATGTTGACGGAAGTGGCCCCAGCAATGACTTAGATGTTGACATTAATGATGGTTCAATCACAGAAGCCAAAGATATAATCATTTGCAGTTCTGAGCCTCAAGGGATTGTAACAAGTTCTGAGGAAAATGTTCCAGAGACAGAAACGCCTGAGGGGAGAGATTTAGGAGAGACAAGTAATTCAGATTTAGGGGAGAGCGAAACTAAAAGCAGTAACGTCAATACCCACAGTGATGATATTAGAGAGTCATGTAATGACATTTTTGAAGAGCAAGGAAACAAACAGAAAGATGTTGAGGAAAGTAATTTGAGAAATACAGAATCATGTCATCAGCAAAAAGTCACCCAAGATATTATGAAAGAAAGTTTACCTGATGAGTCAGTCCCAGCTGTATCAAACACCGAACCTCAACAAGAGCCTGAGAACGCCGAAGAGGCAGACAATGACGAGGCAGAGGAAATACCAAGTAAACCTCAGCCTCAGGGTACTCCTGCTTCAGGTAAAAAGAGGAGAAAGAAGAAGAGAGGTAAAAAGAAAGGAGGAACACATGAGGATAAGAACCAACAAAAAGATGGAAAAGATCAAGGCAAAACAGAAAAAGACTTGGAAAAAGAATCAGCTACAAGAGGTAATGGGCCAATGACAAAACCTGATCTGGATGATTCTGTCACTGAAACCCTCAAAGAATCAAGGGTGGATCAAGTTAAAAATGAACAGGACAAGCAAGAAACTGAGGAGGTTGATCAAGTAGAAGCGGTGAAACCCACTGAATCCTTTTCTCACAATGAAACTCTAAAAGAACCAATAATGGATCATGTTACAGATGAGCACGACAAGGAACAAATTTTGGAAACGAACAACATAATTGAAGTAGAAGCCATGACAACTACTGAAACCGTTTCTCACATTGCAAGTCCCAAGGAAATAACAGTGGATCATGTTACGGATGAACAGAAAGAGGAACAAACTTTGGAAGCTGAAACAGTAGAAACGGTGGAGGCATTGGCTCCCTCTGAAACCTTTTCTTGCGATGAAACTCTCAAGGAATCCAGTACAGATCCCAAAAAGGATGAGCAAGATGAGGAACAAACTTTGGAAGCTGTAACAGTAGAAGTGGTGGAGGCAGTTGCATCCACTGAAACCTTTTCTTGCATTGAAACTCTCAAGGAATCCAGTACAGATGCCAAAAAGGATGAGCAAGGAGAGGAACAAACTTTAGAAACCGAGAAAGCAGAAGATACGGAATCTAAAACAAGTCCTGTTCCAGAGACCAATCTCAGTACTTCTGACATTAGTGACGACAAAGTTGCCGAGAACACTGATGGTTTTGACAAAGTGTGTACTTCCAGTGAAGAGAACTCTAAAAGTGGAACAGACATCTCAACTAATGGCAATGTCATCCACACTGAGTCAGATATTGTTCATAGTGCAGAGGTTGAAGGGTCTATTGAGGAGGTGAAATCTGAATGCGCATCTTACCCTGAAAGCACCGATAAGGAAAACACTGAAGCTGAGTCACATGTTCCAAGCAATGATGACATTGCTGTCGATGAATCTGAATCCTCAAACAATATTGAGAGTATGGATAACACACCGGCGACCAATGAAGACGGTCTCAAGAGCTTGTCTGGCTCAGAGCTGCCTTCTGAGCTGTCTGTGAACTCAGTCAGTGACAACACTCCCATCAAGGACTCTGATCCTGATCCCGAGGAGGCAACTGAGGTTATCAAAGATGATGAGGAGCCAGGAGCAGACACCAAACAAGAATCCCTTTTACCCAGTCAAGATGGGGATAATTCAGAGCTAAAACCTGACAGAACAGAAAAGGAGGAGTTGAACGGAGACTTGAGGGAACCTGAAAGTGTAGCTGAGCCAGACAGCTCCTCACAGGAAGAAAAAAGTGACAGTGCATCATTAACGAAAAACAGTGATCCACTTGACACTGAAAAATGTCTGTTGGCAACGCAGTCCGAACAATTGGATGAGGTAGAAAGCCAGCCAGATAATCAGATTGCTGAATCAAATGCTGAAGTGTCTTCTGAAACAGAAGAGATCAATACCATTGTCATGGTAAATACACCAGACTCTCCAAAAGAAGCTACTGAAAGTGGGCGTTCTGTCGAGCAGGACCACAGTACTGAAGAATCAGCTGTCGCAGAAGATCCAGAACATAAAAACAGTCAAAATGACCAGCAAAGTGAGATACATGTTTGTCCTTTGGAAGAAACCAGCAAAGACAAATCTGAGGATAATGATTCATGTCAACCCACTCTGCAGGAAAGTAATGAAGAGGATGGGGAAGACGAGGAAGGGCAGTCTTTTGATTTTGATGACATGGATGTGGAGGTGGCTATAGAGACAAATCTCCCTAAACAGGAAGAAGTTGAGGAGGGAGTTGAAGTCATGTCAGACGAATGCATCAGTGGTAGTTCAGGGCTGAACCAAAGTAATACAGAGTCAAATGAAAATACACAAGACAAGCCAGTTGAAAACAATGACGAGAAGTGTACGGTTGATGGGGGCAAGCAGGAAGATACACTAGATAAAAAGACAGATTCTGTGCCTCATGAGGAAGCCACACCTGAAAATGAAAATGTGTGTGAAAAGCAGAAAAACTTACCTGAGGAAGAAGTAGCAGATGAGCCCAGGCACATTAAAGAGGAGGGCAAGGTGTTGAATGTCGGAGATTCGGGTGTTGCTGCAGAGAACATTAATCAGGCAACGTCTTTACCTGTAGATGAAGGGTTAGATGCCATTGAGCATGAGTTGCAGGGTGAAGGTTTGGTTTTACCAAAGAGTGCAGACCAAGTGGCAAGCACTAAAGAGCCACCGCAGACAGGGAAAGACATGAAGAAGAACAGCAAGAAAGGCAAAGCCAAGGGCAAAGAGGACTGTAAGATGTCTTAGCTTATAGATGGTATATAATACACATATATATCTCATGATCTTCCCTTCACTAGTATTTGCTTAGCTGTTTACAAAGTGGTAGAAAACGTATGTGCAGAACCTTAGAACACTTTCTTTCACAAATGAATATTGGTGTAAGTATGTATATTCTTCTAATTAATCCATATGAACAGTCCAAGGACCAAACATGAGTAATCATTGAGGTCATATGTGGAAAAAATAATATTTGTGGAGAAATGAGAATATAAACAGTTTGGTAACAGTGGATTTTTACTATTGGACAATATTGCACTTGCTATATTTTGCTATTGATGCACATTTATCATGCTGCTTGTAATGTGTCGTGGTTAATATTGCTCTGCAGATGTATCACATTTTCTCATGCTGCATTCACCAGAACGCATTCATGTATTCATTTCAGGTGTCAAATTAAAAAACACAAATGTTAAGTGGTAATACTTTTACATGTCCTGGCTGTAATGTTGATGGTTAAAAAGGAAAAAAGACCCTGTTCTGTTCTCTGGGATTAATAAGAATTGTCTTCTTTTTGACTTAAAGACATTTCCATCCACAAGGAGTCTGAATTTGAATTCTAAAGCACAGACAATATATGATTAATGTATGTTTGCATTTTGTTGCACTTTGGAAAAGATGAATGTGCTACATCCACACTGAAATGCCAATAAATACTGCTGTTACCACTTCTGAAATGTTGATCTAAATGCATTTTTGTAATGGAATTCCTTGAGTAACCTCATGAAAAGAAATGTGAGCTCTTGGCAAGAAGAGTTTCTACCATCCTTTTCAGACAGCACATTTACACTTTTTACATTTACACAGCAAATTTTAACTTACTGTGTGAATGTAGTCCTACCAGCTGTGTGCTCTTGCATTGACCCTCTTCTCCACAGTTTGTGCATGCTAACCTCCCCCCCTCACACTCCGCTCCATCACTACCCCACGGATGCCTGCTCTGTTGCATGCATCAACCTCCCACCCCGACCCAGCCCCCCTCCCATCACCTCCTTGGCTCCTCCCACCCCTGGTATGTTAACTTATTTTTTTCTTTTTAAAGATGGACCGTAGCAGTTATGATTATTGTTGGAATTGGTGTTGTATTGTGGCCTGGCGATGCATGACGATCCTTTTTAAATTAATCATTTGTGACCAAGATTCAGATGTCAAATGAGACATTATTTTTGTCTTCTCAAACATGTGCTTTATCTTTCAGAGATTCGCTTGAGGAAACTGGTGGATGAGCGTGAAAAAATGATAGAGCAGGTGGGTCAGTGATTCATGAATGATCTGAGACAGTGCTGTTGGTATCTCCAAATTCTTCCATCAAATTTGGTCTTTTCACTGGATTTGTTGACTATAAGAAATGAGAATAATGCCTTAAAATCCTTTGAAACACTTGCAATATTTTCTATCATATAAATATATTATATACATGGTTTCTGTGGGAAGTCTAAAATCCAATAATCTGAATTTTAGGCCTTGAAATGTTTTTAAATATGATTTTGTTGTATTAATGAAGTTAATGTTGCTTCAGTTCT
This sequence comes from Morone saxatilis, assembly GCF_004916995.1. Classification (NCBI taxonomy): domain Eukaryota; kingdom Metazoa; phylum Chordata; class Actinopteri; family Moronidae; genus Morone; species Morone saxatilis. The sequence continues at coordinate 3,198,562 of NW_023340095.1, read as the reverse complement.
GTTTTTAAATGTGCTGAAACTACAAAATGAAACCAACATAGAACCAATACGATTTGCTTTCATAAAATAGGTCTTAAACTGCATTGCATAATGGTCTGAACAAGTCTTAAATTTAACCTGTTGAAACCTGCAGAAACCTTGCATATAATATCATTACCTACATAAATTGGAGGTGGCCAGCATTAGTGAAACATGCATAAAAAAATCCTCAGCTGAGAACTTGAGTGTGAGCAGTCATATGTTCCTCATGGTGTTCCTCATGGAGTGTCTGTCATTCATCAGCTGATGTGTTGTGGCTCCCTCTACAGGTCAAGAAATTAAAGGCCCAGCTGGATCAGAAGACACAGAGGAATGGCACAGAGAACACTTCAAGCCCAGATGGTGAAATTCTTGAAAACGGCAACGATCCAAACATATTAGAACTGCAGAGTCAGTATCCAAATGCATGAACAGAACCAGGTGCAGTTCGCTATTTTGTCTCTTGCAACTCAAGAATATCTGCCTTTGCTAAATCTTTACAGGAGATTCAAACAGACAAATAAGTGACTTGAAGTTCAAACTGGTGAAGGCTGAGCAAGAAGTCACGGCTTTGGAACAAAATGTAAGCTGAGGAATAACAAATTCATAGCATACCTAAAAATACGACGACATTCTCACTTAAGAAGTTTATTTTTTTTTTATTATTTTCTCGTTTCCAGGTGACCAGACTCGAGGGTCAGGTGACGCGCTACAAGTCTGCAGCCGAGAACGCAGAGAAAGTGGAGGATGAGCTGAAGGCAGAGAAACGGAAACTACAGAGAGAGGTAAAGCGTTTTTTTCTTAAGCCAAGTTTAGACCAAAGACGGGTTGACACTCATGTATCATCTGCATAGCAACAACTCTGTACTCCAGTATGAATGGAGATAGTGAGTTACTGGCTACAGTGGCATTTTATTGCCTTTAATTGGTAGTGACAGCTGAAGAGTGACAGGAAAGGGGGGAGAGAGAAGGTGGATGACTCGCAGCAAAGGGCCGCAGGTCGGATTCGAACACATAGCTCCTGCAGCAAGGACTCACATAGTGGCAGATAGAGTACCAGCTCTACCGGGTGAGCTACCAGGATGCCCCCAGTTGATTTTATTGATGAAACAGCGATACTATAAAAAATGAGTAGGAGAATTTGGAGCTGTCTATGGGTGCTCTTCATTCGAGTACATTTTAAAGCTTGTGTCATACAGACAATGCTGTCCCTCAAACAAATTGATGAGGTGATCCTGTCTTTTCCTGCGTACAAAATGCCATTTTGACCAGCTGACAGTTTGTAACTGACTTGGCCAGCTGACTGCTGAAGCTGGTGACGTGCCTTATGCTCTAAAACCAGCCACTGCAGATTTAACAAGCTGAGTCACTAAAAGGCATCAGCTGGCTTGAGCTGAGACCGCTCAGCTTACACAGCGGCAACTTTTCTCGTCAACGTTCTGAAATGGTTCCATCTCATCGTGAATCTTTGGTCTGAACTGAACTTTATGCTGCAGTAAAGACATGCTCGCTTATTTAAGAGGCTCTGTTTTAATTGCTGTCAATTCTCTGTCTCCCATATGACCCAATAGTTACGATCAGCGATGGACAAGGTCGATGAACTTGAGTCAAACAACAGCCACCTTTCTAAAA
>NW_023340095.1:3193238-3195738 GCF_004916995.1 Morone saxatilis | reverse complement strand
CTATTACTTTTTTGTTTTAATGCTAAAAATATACTGTATTAGCCTCATGCATTGAATGTGAATTCAATCCATCAGGTGATAAATCGGAGGTTCTGGACATCGACTCCCCGGATCTGAAACGGTTTCCTGAGTTTGTGAAGGCGAAGAGATACGAGTGTGTGCTGGAGCCCGGAGATCTGCTTTTTATCCCTGGTAAGACAAACATGTCCGCATTACTCAGATCTTCCTGCAATCCCACCTTCATGTATTCCATCATACTATCATGTAACTGTCAACCTAAACACAGGAAACTGTAGCACATAAATCCCAGTGGAAGCTTAATGTTAACACAGTCACTACTCGCTGCCGTTATGTTAACCACTACAAGGAAATAATCCAGCATCCCTGTTTTCCTCAGCCCTGTGGTTCCACAACACCCTGGCGCTGCAGTTTGGTGTGGGTGTAAACGTGTTCTGGCGCCACCTACCTGTGGACAGCTACGACAAAAAGGACCCGTACGGTAATAAAGACCCCGTGGCTGCGACTCGAGCCCTGCAGGCGCTGGAGAGAGCCCTGCACACTCTGGATGAACTCCCGGCAGATTATCGGGACTTTTATGGCCGCCGTATGATACAGCGCATCCAAAAGCGGACATACAGTGACAGTCTGACGAGAACAGCTTCACGCGAGGACCCTGACGGCACATTACCCAGCAGTCAGCTCACCAAACCTGGATAAGTGTCCAGAGGAATGTGGAGTAACCAATAAAAACAGCCCTGTTGCACTAATGCGATGCTGTTAAATGTGATTGTAACAGAGTGTGTGGAAGGATGAACTGGAGGATTAACCTTAATGTCTTAGAAGATGGCAAATATACAGTTGTTTACTTCTGAGAAAACTCCAGGGATGCAAGTTTCCTAAAAAAACTGCAAACTAGTTCTTATTTTGGATAATAAAATGCATTGCAAATAACACCGAAGCTTTTTCATTGCGTTCACAAAAATGACAAATTTCTTGTTTTAATGACGTCTTTCATTTTATAACAAGATATTCTTCATTTATAAGTGAATAAAGAAGTCTTGTTATAGCTTTCCTTTAAAAATGGAATTTGATATTAAGTATGACCAAAAATGTCATAACAATGTATAAATATCTTGTTACAACATGAAAAGGCTCAGTAAAACATTTCAACAATACGCTGCTGTACTTAAATACAACTCAATATACTGACACAGAATCAACTCAAGGTCTACTTACTCGTTTGTCCCAGAGCTTTCCAAACAGTTTCAGAGCTCTATATTGAACAGCAGCCTCCAATGTGGCGCTGATAAAGGAAACAGCCACGAACATGTGGAGAACAACGTAGTATGGGGAAACAATGAAAAGTCCAGGACTGAAACGCACATGTGCAGATACCAATATGGTTTGAACTTTTATTGCACAAAGATTACAGTTCTTTATGTTTCCTTACAAACATGTTAAAGCTTTGTAAACAGTGAAGCAGCATCTCCCCAGTGTGTTCAGTATCTCCTGCTAACACTGCTTTGAGTCCCCGTTGTCACATTTCTTCAGTTAAGTCTCAGCAATTAAGTGTGTGCACAAGAGCCAACCAGTGACTGACTATATGAAGCAGGAAGCAGCTCGGAGACGGGACTGGATCTCAGCAGCAGGGCGGTTACACGCTGTGGGTCAAACTGCTCAACGTTCAATAACCTGTTGTCAGGTCTGCTGGCTACATAAAAGGTACTACAACTGGAAGCTGGTGACTTTTTTGACTGTGATGATTATACTGCGTCGGGCGTGCTCCATACAAAAACTGAGCAATCCTGTTCAGTTTTACCACAAGTGACAAACACACCCAAACATTTACATTTCTAAAAATAGTTTGGCTTTGGATGCAAATGAGGGGAAAAGGTCAGAAAATACACTTGATTTTGCTCTTTCATTCACAACACACACAAAGCACTCATGTCTTCTCAGCAATGAGGGTTAACAGTCTTTGGGCCATGGACACATCATGTCTCTGTCCTCCACGCGAGCGAGGCAGGTGAACATCTTGAGTCTTCATGAGAGGCAGCAGGAAGAGGGCAGTGCAACATTTTGTCTCTCGCTACCACCAGACAACAGAGAAGTCTTCTTGGTGCCCTCCGTGAGGCCCATCCCCCCCTTTTAGCAGAGCAGTGCAGAGGTTCAAACAACGTCATGAGGTACACACACGTCCACTCCCTCACTTCATGTACTTTCTGGGTGCTACAAGGAACTCTCAGACAGAAAACAGACAAAGAAATGGCACATTGCTTGTTGGTGTTCTCTATTCTGTTGATATGATAACTAAGTTTGTTTTTTTTGTTCTTTTTCTTAAGGTTGCTATCAGGCAGATAGAAAGAGAATTCCAAAATGCGGGAAGATTTGTTTTCCTTCAAGGTGATCAGCCAGTTTTGGATAGAGAGGAGTTGGAGTGGATGCAGGTCTATGGAGTCTGTGCCATGCCACGGGTAGTCTTCATCTTCTCCAGTCTTTT
>NW_023340095.1:3190420-3193138 GCF_004916995.1 Morone saxatilis | reverse complement strand
ATATATTAAAATTAAAATAAACTAAGAAATCCATTATTTTATATATTTATCCGTCTGAGTTTCCACTGGTTGTCTCAGTTCGTGGCATGAGGAGACAGATTTTGCTGCAGTTACTTGACATTTGGGCATTTCTCCCAGTAAATAGGGGAGTTTCTGTGTGTCTGATATAAACTGCAGTATTCAGAGCCTTTACTGCTGTTAACACACTCTGTTATAAGTGAACGTTACTGCAGCTAATTAGATTTATTACATACAGTTACAGTGTTAGTACTTATGCACTGATGTAAAAGCAGGATTGTACTAAAAGCTTCACATAACAAACTGAAACAACACATACAAACAACAATAATTACCATTTTGCAAGACTGAAAAATACAATAAAGACAAAAGTCGATGAAAAATGAAACAGCAGGGAGACAAATAATGTAAAAACCAACGATTGAAACCTAAACATAAAAGTAAAAGATTGAATTTCCTCTTTAAAGCTCAACCAGTTTAATATCCAGAGGCAGTGACTTCCACAGTTTAAGGGCATAAAAACAAAAGGTACTCTCACTGTTATCGGACACACAAGGAACATTTAAAAGGAAACATTATTCATCTGGCTGGAACATTAAATGACCAATTTTTAAAGCTTTACTTTCATTCAGTTTCATTTGTAACAAAACTTACATTTTATAAACTCTTAATATGATTTGTGTGTAAAAATCTTAATGTATAAAGACTCAAGTGCAGAACAAGCACCTCAAATGTGAACTTAAATCCAGTATTTGTCTGTAAATGAGTAAATGTACTCGGTTACATTCAGCCGCTGTTTGTTGAGGATCTTTTGTTGACTCTTGCAGGCTTTCTCCCATGTTTCCACGCTGTTGTCACAATGTAAGTTTGAAGCTTTGGAAGGACTCGTGGCTGAAGACGTGAGTATGGGAACCCAGCAGGTCCAAACGTGATCCCTAATCCCATACTACACAAAATACAACATGCATACAGTCCAGTTCTCTGTCTGCGTGCTGTTTGTGCAGTTATTATACAACAGCTGATTCAACGGCACCAATAGAATAGAAAGTGGTTGTCCAAATATTTAATATCTCATTTTCTGAGATCTTTTCAGAGTCGTCTCAGCAGTTTTTCAGTGAACATACTGACTTTTTGGAGCATATTTAACTCTTGTAGGGTGAACACACTGCATCCTGCTAATGGAGTGTGAAACCAGGACACAGCTGCAGTCTCTCCTGTGCTCACTCAAAGATGTACACAGCACATAACACCCTTCACAAGTCCTTCAGTTCTACTGTTCATAATAATACTGCATTTTATGGTGGACGTTTATGAAACGTGTCTTAAAACAACACTGATTACCAAAACGCTGTACAGTCTTCAAGACGAGGAGAACAAGTCACAGATACAGAACACACACCGGGGCCAGCAACGAAGCCTTTTACCTTCTTTGTGTTTCAGCCCAGAATGTGGATTAGACAGCAGCTTCAGGTCAGAGAACCTCAGAGACAGTGAGGACATTTGAGGATTTAATAGGTCTGAGATATAAGACAGGACCAACTGAGCCCTGAACCACAAGGGCTCCTGAGGGGCCCTCAGTGGTATTATTTGCCCCCTCTGATGAAGAAAACTAACAAAAACAAAGTTATTGGCTGACATAGATGTGACATTAGCTGCTGTTTGTTTGTAATAATATGTGAGTGTTCTGGTTAATGAATGTATCCTATTCTTTGATTTTGAACCAGTAGCTTTATGCTGTTGTTGTTATTTAGCCTTTCTGAGACTATGGTTATATCAGTTAATTTAACTGGATGAAATAATTGCCCCCTCACTGTTTTTAACACCCTCTCAGTCACTTCATGCTGACGCTGGGCCTGGGACCAGCCCACTAAGTGCCAGGTTTTAAAATGAGTTTCATCCCACTCTGAAAACGAGAGAGACATTTGTCGGACGTCTGGGAACTATTATAAAGAAACAGCTCATAGAAGAGATTGTGAGTCTGTTTGTGGAACAAATCAATAATTTAAAAGATCAATTCATACAAATCAGAATTAAAATAAGGTTTCAGATTGACAAATGAAGGAATCAATTCATTGTATCGCTCTAAAACATGACATAATCAGGACATCTTTTCTTGTTTCAAAGGATGAGCTTCTTCTATATAACAGGTGCAATCTCTCTACTCACGTTTAGCTTTGTCTAATTTTGGTCTCCTTGCAGTTGATTGTGAAGCTCGAGGAAAAGTGCAAACTGCTGTCGTCGACCCACAAGAAAGCTCTCTCTGCAGAATCTGATGAGATCATGTACACGGCACCTGGAGACGTAGGAATCCACTACGATGATAACGGTCAGAGTCAAATAGTTTAAAGCGTAAGATGTGAATACGACGTTTTAATGTCTATTTTCTTTAAGTCAAGTCAGTTTTATTCATGTAGCACAATATGATGAATCACAAAGTTGCCTCAAGGGGCTTCACAGTCTGTACAGCATACTGCACCCTCAGTGTAAATAAGGAAGAACTCCCCAGAAACCCCTTTAACAGGTTAACACATGAAGGAAACCTCAGGAAGAGCAACAGAGGAGGCTCCCTCTCTCAGGACGGGCCGACATCTAAAAGCTGCTGTGTGTGATTATTTGTGCAGTGTTAACCAGTGTCTGTATTATCTTCACAGGGAGAAAGTTTGTCAGTATCCTGATGCGTTTCTGGTATCTGACGAGCGC
>NW_023340095.1:3189410-3190363 GCF_004916995.1 Morone saxatilis | reverse complement strand
AGGGAAAGAGACTGCTAACTGCAAATTATGAGTGAGTCTATCTTTCTTGTCAGGAGTGTGACGACTTGTACATATAAAATATAAAAAATGTTTGTTCTGATCTTTCTTTTTTGCTCCCTGACAGATTCCAAAGGGAGTTTACTAAAGGAGCGCCTCCGGACTGGACCATTACGAGGGTAGAGCACTCCAAGCTTTTGGATTAAGCTGTTTTTGATTTGAAGGCAGTCGTGCCAGTGGAAACTAGTCAAAGACATGAAATCAATCCTCAGCATTTTCTTCGATTACACTGAATTTAGAAAAATGGCTCAAGGAAATCCACAGAGGGGGAAAACAAGACGCATCTGCTCCCTGGGAAGTCAGAGGAAGGCACCAGGACAAACAAGGATTCATCCATGAGACATTGTAGGAAAGACACATGAGCCAAACACACGTATTCTCACAGATACGGTTTATCATTGTTTCTTATGGTTTTCTTCATCATATTTGATTTCCCACCCAAAAAAACCAGTGATTATGTTGGGAACTCTTGCTCTGGAAGGTTTTGTTCATTCAGTAACGGGTCAAATATTATATTCAAATAATTTATAGACTTTGTTAAAGTGTTATGTAACATCTGATACTGTATTTCCAAGTAGAGAACTCTTGTTTCTCTATGTAGGACTGTGTGGTATAAAGAAGTAACAATCCAATGTACCAGATTTATTTCCACACAAAAACATTTTCTTTTTGTTTTTCCCCCCACGCAAAGTATTTGTCATTCACCTGACTCGGAGGTACATGCCTTATATCTACTGTATGTGTGTACTTAGGCTGATTGCAAGTGCTAAGACAGCTTGAAGCAGCTGCAGACGACTTTTTGATTGTTTTATTAAAGATTTAAAAAATGAAGTATGTGTCATTCTTGTCCTATTTTCTTCACTCAGCATGTATTGGGTTTCTATTCTATATTTGAT
>NW_023340095.1:3188580-3189342 GCF_004916995.1 Morone saxatilis | reverse complement strand
CAAAGTGCTTACAGTCTTCTTATCTTTTCTTATCTTTCTTATCTTTATTTATACTTTTTTTAAAAGTACTTTATTTTTGTCTGATTTATATATTTTAAGCACCATTGCACCAACACAAATTCCTCGTATGTGTAAAAACCTTCCTGGCAATAAATCTGATTCTGATTCTGATTTACAAGTGATGAAAACAGATGATTTAAACAGGATTTAGAGAGCGGTGCATGCCAAAATAACAATAGAAAGTGTATTAAATAAGACTTTAAATCAGAATCAGGTTTATTGCCAAGTAAGTTTACACATACGAAGAATTTGCATTGGTGCATATAATCACAAAAAAACAAACATTTTGAAATATAAATAAAGATAAAGATGAGTAGTTAAGCAAAAAATACAAAAATTAAATACTGCATAAAATAATTGATTATAATTAATATTAATAAAACATTAAAATGTTGCAAATGTAACAATAAAATGAAAACAAATCAAACTTAGCAAGAAGAAGCTAAAGCAATTCTTGGCACCTTATATTTTTACTTTGCACTACAAGATAGGACAGAGAGAGAGACAGACAGACAGACAGACAGACAGACAGAGAGACAGACAACAGATATACAGACAGACAGACAGATATACAACAGACAGACAGACAGACAATATACAAGGACAGAGAGACAGACAGACAGAAGAGAGACAGATAGATAGATAGATTAGATAGATAGATAGATAGATTAGATAGATAGATAGACTTTATTGGATCCAAAT
>NW_023340095.1:3181277-3188555 GCF_004916995.1 Morone saxatilis | reverse complement strand
TCTATCTGTCTGTCTCTCTCTCTGTCTGTCTGTCTGATTGTGTCACCGGCTGTCCCTCCCCTCCTCTCCTATTGGTCCATCGGCTCTCCCGTTCTCTGCTCTCCCATTGGTCGAACCCAGCTGCCAATCACCCGCTGTTTGTATAGTAGGCTGTGCGGTTCCTGTTGTGAGAGGTTCCGCCGCCGGTGAGTTATGACAACCTGTGCACAGCAGCACGGCGAGGAGTTACCCAGAATGACAATTAAAACACCTCTAATATATCTTTAAAAAAAAAAAAAAAAAAAAAAATTAAAACCCGAGACACGGAACCGAACCATGAAACTCGCCACTGTGGCCTTTTACGGGTTTGCTCTGGGGCTGCTGGCGGTCGGCCTGCGAGAGTTGCTGACTGGCTTCGAGGAGAACCGCTGCAGTATGACCTATATGTTTGAATACCCGGAGTATCGGGTGAGTAACCGGGCTCATTGCTTTCAACTTAACCCCTCGTACGGTGTTGGCATAAATGAGCTAAGGAAGCGAACCGTGTGGGCTAAATAACACCACGATAAATCATCTGCACCGCGAACAGAAGTGTGCTTTAAAACCAGAATGAATCTCTATTGTTATTATTATCAGTGTGTTTCTGCAGCTGTGAGTGTGCTATCTAACGTTCAGTACCCGACAGGTAATGCCAGTGCTCGGACTCACCTGTGGTGGGTTTTGGAGGTGTGCCCTATAGGTTGAGGATTAGTTAGATTAGACCCAAATTAGCCAGGTTATAAAAGCATAAATCAGATGCTGATCCTTGAATCCTCTCAGCAGATTATCAGCAGATCAGCCTTTTGTTTGTTTGTTTGTTGCACAGAGGCTACAAATCAGCAGGGGCGTTTCCACACTTCCTTTTTTTATTTATTTAACTGGGTTGGCAGGCAAGTATGTGTCTCAGCTTTCCATTTATTCCCAGTTTATTCGGTTTAACTACTGTTTATGGGCTCCTGTGTGCAGAAATATGAAAATACAGTAGATGGTGGGCATGTTTGCAAAGGGGGGAGACTTGTGGGTACCCACAAACCCCATTTTTATTCAGAAAATGTTTTACCATCGCCCATATTTAGTCCAAATGTGGAGCGTTATTTATGTGCCCTTCACTGAGGACAGGTGTCCACAGTGCACACTGAAAACACACACAAGTAGGCAGAAATTGGAGCATTATTCTTCCCAAAAAGTCTGCCAAGAATTAGAATTGCAATCAGAAAATGACATATTCAAATATGTATTAGGTGAAAAACAGAATTGCTGTACATTATCATGTCACAATCTGAGGGACAGACCTTTAAAACACCAACAAATACTGCTTCTTGTTTTTCTCTTGCTTGTGGTTTGTTTGATTGTTAATGTCATATTTGTGTCACAATGCCTTATTTACTAGGATTTGTGTACACATTCATACATTTGTTATTATTGTTATTGCTTTTATAACTGTTAGTATCTGTTTCCTCTGGCAATATAAGCACTGTCTTTTAATGCCATTTAATAGAAATTAAAAATGTTACCAACGTAGGACGTCTTCCTAATTTTCTTCCAATCGACTTATTATTTCTAATCAATATTACTGTACATTTATAATAATAATGTGTAACTGCCAACGATCTGGAGATACATTAAGGGTCAACCATACCAGACATTTAGCGTCTCATTACTTCCAGTGTTTTATTGTGTAGGTGGAGCTGGAATTCACATGTAAACATTAGAAACTATATTACTCTTGAAAAACTGAATCTTTTCTGACCAATCCGATTTTATTAGAACAGAAGGAAGTGTAGATATTTATCAGGTGAAGACAGTTGGCCATGTAGGTCGCCTTCCTCTTGCTTTCTGCTCACTAATATAATGTGTTCATCTGTCCAGAAGTGGAGCACAGCTGGGGGCAGTGCTCTGTATGGGCATCGACCTTATTGCACACAGCTTTGTTTTGTTCTGTTTTATGAGGGGAGGATGTAGAAAGAGCTCACATCATCTAACAAGATCTATTCTGCTCTGTTTGTGTGGTTAATGGATGGCCTCTTGTATCAGGGCTACAGAGATTGGATGAATACAGGCAAGATGAGAAATAAATGGTTACTATAATTATAAAACAGATCAGTTGTGACAACATATGTGAAATTATGTTGGTTGATTTCTGCTCTTATATTGGATTTTATCAATATTAAGGCTGCAAATGAATCTAATTCCAGTGTTCAGTCGTTTGGGTTAAAACCGATAAAAGTTTAAAAGTATGTCCATTTCACGTACCCCAAGTTGATATCTTCATAAAATATAATAATAATATAAAATATTTCATTTACAACCAGATAAAACACACATTTAAAGGGAGAGTCTGAAAACAGCAAAGTTTTGGCAATTTGCTTAATTTATCGATTACCAGGATTGTTTTATTTTCTCTCATTCGACTGATCGTTTCTAATCAGTATTACCCAGCCACAGATTGTACTTGTACTCGTCTCATTCTGTCTCACATAAAAGCAGAATGACCTGTGGATACGTAGAATAATGGAGGTGTTGTCTGCAGTCTGTGTGTGTAGTTGCTTCAGAGTACTGTTGTGTGTTTACAAGTGTGACAGCAGGTCAATGAACTGCCTGAGCCCGAGTGTGACCGACCCTTGTGTGTTGACAGCGCGTGGCTCTGCCTCGCCGTGTGGCCAGACTGTACCCAGCGTACGGGCTCTACCTCTACGGAGAGGGTCTGTACGCCCAGGAGACCCGAGCGCTCAAACTAACCGGCGCCCCTGTGCTCTTCCTGCCTGGAAATGCAGGCAGCTACAAACAAGGTAGGTGCAGGACATTAATGAAGGGTTAACAAACGACGGGAGGAGAAAGTTGTGTTTAAGCTTTGAACCGCAGTGGCGTTCAGATGCATAGGCAGGAGGAGGTGCCTTTATTCCCAATAAGTGGATGTGCTGAGGTTGTTTGAGGACATGAGCGTGGCTTCATGCTTTTTGGTGATTAGTGTCTACCTGAGCGGCGAGCACACTGGACTGTCCTTCACACATTTTGCACAGAAGCTTTCAGTGTTTTAAGACTGAATATGTTACAGAAATCAAGTTTTCACGGTTTTTTTGTATGTCGTGATGAGATAGAAAATGTTTGATTGATGATTAGAAATGTTATTAATGTTATGTTAAACTGGATTCAGCAACCGTTTTCCAACATTTTCTTTTGTTTTGAGTTGTTTTTTTGTTGTGATAGAGTTCTTGTATCAATTTACGGACATGTACACCCAGTGTTATACACTGGTACTGTCAACAAATCTCATTAAGAGACCAAAACCAACAATAGTGTTTTCTGTGTATGCCTTGTATATATTTAATATATATATATATATATATAACCAAATCATAACTTTTCATATCGAGCAGGCCTAGACTGTACTTTCTAAGATTATTTATAGACCCAACAGCTCCCACCATGAGCAAGCACCTGGCAAGAAACTTCCTTTTAAGAGATGGAAAGAAAGTTTTTCCTTGCCGCTATCTGTCGTAGAGCCACACTGTTACATGGTAAGATGTTCCTTCATTACCATGAACACACACACACACAGACAGACACACACACACACAGTAGTTTATTTTGAGTCAATCCCATACAACATCCTGCTGCTGTAAATACTCCCTAAAGCACCACATTTGTGTTAATCCACTGCTGAAAATAGTCCCCAACAAGTGTGCTGTGTCCTCCTGTTTAAGTAACGTTTGCTAAAAACTACAGTGACCAGCTGTTTCTAAAAATGCCTGAGCCTTTCTTAAAAATAAAACTTTATATTTCTGTGGGAGATATTTTTGTGTGAGACATATGTCCTCATTAGGAACATATGCACTTGGGGCTGAGTGTCCCAGAGAAGGAAAGTCAGAATGTATTAAAAGACACGTTGTTGGTTTTGGTCTTTTCATGAGTTTTGTTGACCATAATAAAAATATATACTAATGTACTAGTGTATTATGTTATATTTATACTTATATTGGAGTTGGAATTGATTGTGTCTTGGGGAATGAAACCAGGAACCTTTTAGTGACCTGATACTTTCTCTAACTAATAACCCAGTTATGCTCTCAGTGGTACAAATCCTTCCTGAGATCACGCTGGCTGCCTGTTCTTGCTATCAGTTGTGTGTAGGAGGAAAACACCCGCGCTTTTATTCATGTGAAAACAAACACATTCTGCAGTTACACTCTGGTGTTTGTGATGATGGTCCATGTTCTCTGCTTCTTAACAATTCTTGTCCCACATTTAGACTCTTCACACTGCTGTATTTTTAACAACAGCAGATATTTAATAAGCTTCCCAACTTCACGAGTTAGAGCAGCTTAAGGAAGTATTGGTGTTAAATAAGATCTGGGTGTGCCTCAGGGTTCTTCCATACAGGAAAGTGGTACAGTCTATGTAAATTTAATGAGCCCTTTAAACTGTAAAGGGAGTTTTCTTTTTAGGTCAGGCAGAGCTGCCCGGAGGATCTGAAGGAGCTTGAGACGTGATGGCGAATAAATAATTCAAAATATAAAAAAAATAATCAGCAAAAGAGCTGTGAATAAATAAATAATTATTGCAGCATGTCAGTTGGAAGAGTAGCTGAGCATAATGGTGGTAATTAGTTTAGCACTAACACTGACTGCACATGTGTATGATTTCTATGAAAATCTGACGCCATCTAATGTCTCCTTCTCGCCGTGAAGCTCGCTCGCTGGGCTCCGTGGCCTTGAGGAAGGCTGAAAACATGGAGGGAGGTCTCCACTTCAACGTGTTCACCGTGGACTTCAACGAGGAGCTTGTGGCCCTCTACGGCGGCAGTTTGCTGAGGCAGACTCACTTCCTGCACGAGAGCATTAAGGCCATCCTGAGACTCTACAAGGTCAGGCCTCAAATATCATCTACTCGTCAGACAGGGTTACTTACTCTAGATGACGGATGTTGCTCGTGGAGTTGTATTTCAGTGTGGGGGGATACATATCAAGCACATTTCATCACCTTCTACATATAATTGAACCCTCTGACATGTTTATCTCACTGCAGTAAAGAAGTTGAATAAACTAAAATCCCCTAAGTACATTAAGGAGTGCAATTAAAATTCACAGTTAATAGTAAATATTGTGTCCATTAAACACTCGCATGTCTGTTGACCTGCAGGGGTTGCCAGTACATTACATGGGTTTAACCTGTAACATTTGCTTTATTTTATTTTATTGCAGGGTGTATTGACACAGAACAGAGGTTAAATGAGAAAATAATACAAAAAGACATTACCCAACAAAACCCCTAAAACAAAAAAAATCACAAAAACATTGCAAATACTAATAATAATACAGAAAACATTGTACTAATGATAAAAAATAAGCAGTGAGCGCACAAGTGTATGCATGCATTGCAAGATAAGAGGGAAGGTAAGAGAGGAAACAACAAAATAGACAAAAAACAAAGAGATCAAAACAAAAGCCAAGCAGAAAAAAAACACGACACATTTGCAATTGCACACACAGCTACATAGGTGTTAGGATGAAAACTGCAGCTACATCAGTCACAGAAACCTGCAAAGTAATTTGATCCAGACCTCAAAGATCATGACAGCTGACCTTTTTAAGTTCAAGTTAAAATGAACAAATAGGAGACTCTATGTTTTTATGTCCTACACCTACCTGTGACCTTTCTGGTAGATGTATAACTCTAAACCTAGCGAGAGAGTTCAGTCTGTTTTCTCTTTTCCTCGGTCTGCCAGCACCTGAAGACCCCCCCTCAGAGTGTGGTGCTCGTTGGGCACTCCATGGGAGGAGTGGTGGCCCGGGCGCTGTACACTTTGCCCCGCTTCAACACCAATCTGGTCAGCCTCATCATCACCCAGGCCTCCCCTCACCTGGCCCCAGTGCTGGCCCTGGACCCGTACCTGCTGGGTAAGGAGCTCTCTCTCAAATGCAGGCTGTTATTCCTAATGTCACAGTGACTTCCACCTCAGGGACCAGGGTCTAAATAAAGGTCAGAGAACGTTATTTTACCCCTTTAAAAAGTCCCTCGGGGGATGTAACTTTGGTGGTGGGGCTTGCAGTGCTAAGCATTTCTGATGCTGCAAACATCATTGGGTTACAGAAGAAAGAATAAATCGCTTTTTCAATAGGTCATTGGACTAATTGAAGAACCTTTTAGCTCCATGAAAAGTTGTTCCTGGGACTAAAGGTTAGGAAGTTATTACATAGAGCAGGTCTAGACCATAATACTTACAACATTATTTACAGAGACCCAACAGTTCCCACCATGAGCAATCACTTGGCGACAGTGGCAAAGAAAGACCTGAAGCAGCTCTATAGAGAGAAAGAGACAGAAACCGAGAGCAACAGCAACAATAACAGGAACAATAAGAACTGTAACAGTAAAAATATGACCAATAATAGTTATGATGAAAGACTTTTCGAGATCACAGCTGGTAACATAAAAATGAATTCAGATCAATGGTTAATCTTTGCATTGGTTTTACCTTCTTACCTCTTTACCCCCCCCCCATGTAGATTTCTACTCTGCAGTGAGACAGAAGTGGGTGAACCAGGCGAACAAGCTCAGGAATGTCACCGTTCTGTCTGTTGGGGGTGGTTACCGTGACTACCAGGTCCGCTCCGGCCTGACGTCCCTACCTTGTCCTCCAGGAGACTCCAATAAGTTGTCACTGGTGGTAAGTATCATTCAGTGAACTGGTTAAGTGGCACTTGACCCAGTCCAGCCCTCTTCCATGGCAGGAACGTTTTTTAACCTCCTTTTTTTCTTTTTTTTTTTTTTTTTAAGGAAGCAGGTCAAAATGTTTCTGCTGTGTAAAATGCCCTGTATTTGTGAGTGTGTGAGTGTATTTTGCCTTGATGGTGCTAAAAGTTCCTAAAGTATTGGGTGCTAGAGCGTTCTGTAGATTGTGTTTGATGCTGCACTGCTCTTTACATTTTTGTTTCAATGTCTTCTTGTTTTTGTCAAGGCTACTGCAGTTCCCAGGACATGGGTGTCCACTGACCATCTATCCATCGTTTGGTAAAAACATGGCCTTACGTATTATTAGACTGCATTTATTCAGAACCCTATTTAAATATATGCAGATTATTAACAAGTGTTTGTGTTCCAGGTGCAAAGAGCTCGTTCTGGCTACTGTCAGGGCATTCTTCGACCTCATCAATCCTGAAACCAGACAGGTCAGAAGAACAAACCACAATTGTTTTTAAATCAATCTTTTCTGTGAAATATGCAGAAATATGGCGGCTTGATGTCATAGAAAGATGTTAT